>NW_015557128.1:294898-296692 GCF_001515605.1 Sinocyclocheilus anshuiensis | reverse complement strand
TATTTTTGCATTTTAAAATTTAAATGTTTTAACTGTGATTATGTAAATCATATAATAATATTAATAATAATAGTAATGATCAATAATAATTTATTATTATTATTATTAAATATTAATTATTATTATTTTTGCATTTTAAAATATAAAATGTCTTAAATGTTTTAATTGTATTATGTAAATCCTATAATAATACGAATTATTATTATTATATTATTATTAATAATAGTAATTATAAAATATGAATTATTATTATTGTTATTATTGCATTTGCAATTATGCTTAATTTTTTTATCTGATTATGTATCAAATTAAACCAATTATAAAACCACTGTCAAATTAAGTTTTTCTTACTCTTGATACAGTTTTACTGTAAAACAATAATAACAATTATTATTATTATTATTATTTTACAATACAACTGTAAAATTACAATATTGATATTTATGACTTAATTTCTTCATTTTCAAAATGTCAAAATGTAGTTTTTATTTAGATGGAAAACCAGTCTCTTGCTCTCTGTACTATAGTTTTATATTATTAAAATGTTCTGGATGCTGATTGGTCAGTACAGACACACTGGAATACAACAGACATGCAAAAATACACTTATTTTGCAACTGTTTTTAATGTACTGCTCAATCCAGATCTGCAATTCACTGTAGACGACATCAAAACAAGAAAGCGACATTCTTATATTCCCTGAAATCCCCATCTTTGGATGAGACTGGAAGTGCAGCATGATTACGGTCATCTCTGGCATTATGCAATGACCGCGTCAGGCTTAACGTAAACAAACACGCGTCCCTTGAAAAATGCTTTGTGAGGCAAAAATCTGGCAGTTTTCATACAGCTCACTGACAAAATACTGAACTGAAACACATTAAACTGACCACACAATCTGTGGAAACGTTCAAGTCATACAGGGTTTCTATGGAGACTATAAATATTCCTTACTCTCTGTGGGTGTGGAATAATCCACTCCCTCTATGAGCATGTGATTCTTCCCTCGCAAAGTGAGAAAGACGATCAAAAAAACCCTGTTGTGTAAAGTCAGTCGAGGTTACACCACTAACAAGAGTCTGTGTCTTTAAGAGTCTTTAGCTCGCGCACATCAGCTATACAGGCGTTAATACTGAATGTTTAACATTATATTCATTGCATACATGTACTTCGTAGTAGACATCCTTAACTCCTTTCTGCTGTCTGTTGTTCTGTTGTTGGTGTTTCTTTGTTTGAATATGGCGCTTATCACATGCTGTGTGGTATCGGCGTTTGGTATCGGGGCATTTTAACGAGTACGAGTACGAGTACAGGAGCTCAGTATCGGGCCCGATACCGATACCAGTATCGGTATCGGTGCATCCCTAGTTTAATTACTGGGACCCCAAACAGCAGAAACTGCCCTTTCGTTTCATTATGCCTCAATTGATTATTTTCCCACTGCTTAACAAAGGCCTAACTGTGCTCAAAAGCCTTCATTAGCCCAACAGTATCTTTCTTTCTCTCAGCCGTTGATTATGAAGAAGCGTCTGTGAAAGGTCTCGTCTCCTGAATCAGCTACTGTTTTGTTATTAGTTTAAGTATTTGCTATTGACTGTTCAAATGCGGAGATTTGTGCATCATGTGTGTGTGTGTGTGCGCGTGCGTGCGTGTGTGAGAGAGAGAGAGAGAGACAGCATCACATCAAAGTGGAGTCAGCTGTCTTAACCGCGGCTTGTGTACTGCATCATTACTGTGTCTGTTCCCCTTTCGGGCTTGAACTGATGGTAAAACTAATGACATTATTTACTGTCT
>NW_015557128.1:293684-294846 GCF_001515605.1 Sinocyclocheilus anshuiensis | reverse complement strand
TAATATACAGTATTTGAAAAATAATGTGTTTTTTGAACATTAAAGCATGTCACCATATTCTGTTACACCAAATGCACAAAATAATGATCTTTAAAAAAGCATCATATGACCCCTTTAATGGAAGATGCAGTTTGAAGCAGTAAACAAGATCTGGTGTTTCCTGTGCTCCATGGTCCATCTCAGTCCTCCAGTGGCCTCAGAGGCCTGTCAGACAACATCACTGGTCAGAGAACAGAGCATCTCTCTCTATGAGGAGACTCTGAGAGAATAGGTGTATCTGCTCTTTCTGGAAGGTCTTTCGAGGTCAGTCTTCAGCTGAAGCCCAGCGGCTCTGATTTGCTGTCTGGTGCTTTCATTACAGCAGCTGAAAGCAAGACGTCCAAAGCTTCTCAAATAATGACCTGAGAAACACTGAAAAATGCATTGCTTTCTTCCAATTAGGACTGAGTGCTAGAGCTTGTATAATCCTGATATTATTACAGCCTTATGGAAACATAATTTCATCCATTTGAATCTAAAGCAAAGAAGTAATGCAAGAAGTAAAATACTAAATAAAAATAATCAAGACTCGTTTTCTACACTTTCACTAAATGAGAAAGGAATAATTATATATTTTTATATATTTTTTATATTTTTATATATATTTTTATGTTAAATGCACAATATTTACAGCATTTCAATATTAATAGCAATATTTACCTATATTTCTATTTATTTTTAAAACATTTTAATTCACATAAATTTGTGTGAACATTGTGATGAGACAAATTAATCAGACTTTTTTATTCATTCATTAAAAATGAACAGGATTTATGTATTTATTTATTAGATAATTATTTAGTTACAAACCTAGTTTTTGCTACTAAAATTTTAAGTATGTAATATTCTTTATTTCAGATAGTTGCCAAGGCAACATTTCACTCTTAGTTTAACTTGAAGTACTTTATGGAAGCCCGTTTCTGCCACTGAATAAAAAATAAAAGAGGTAATTGCGAGTTCTTTTTTTCTCGCAGTTCTGACTTTTTTTCTCAGAATTGCGTGATACAAACTCGCAATTGTGAGTTAAAAAGTCATAATTGTGAGACATAAAGTTGCAATTCTGAGAAATAAAGTCAGAACTGCAAGAAAAAAAGTCAGAATTGTGAGATATAAACTCGCAATT
>NW_015557128.1:285599-293566 GCF_001515605.1 Sinocyclocheilus anshuiensis | reverse complement strand
CGCAATTCTGACTTTATAGCTCGCAATTGTGAGTTTATATCACGCAATTCTGACTTTATAGCTCGCAATTGTGAGTTTATATCACGCAATTCTGACTTTATAGCTCGCAATTGTGAGTTTATATCACGCAATTCTGACTTTATAGCTCGCAATTGTGAGTTTATATCACGCAATTCTGACTTTATAGCTCGCAATTGTGAGTTTATATCACGCAATTCTGACTTTATAGCTCGCAATTGTGAGTTTATATCACGCAATTCTGACTTTATAGCTCGCAATTGCGAGTTTATATCTCACAATTCTGTGAAAAAAAGTCAGAATTGTGAGATAAAAAGTCGCAATTACTTTTTCTTTTTTTTTTATTCAGTGGCGGAAACGGGCTTCCATAGTACTTAAATAACAACCGATGTACTAAAATAAAAAACTATGCATTACTACACAATTACTAACATTTTTAACTAAAATAAAATGAAAACAGAAAGTAAAAAAAAATATATATATAGTTCAAAATATTAATAAAACCTATAATAGCTTTGCAATGATACTAAACACTGGAATATAATTTGGTTTTACATTTTATAACATATTTTATATTATTTGTAGTGTGTTTCTTTGTTCTCCTTTATTTTCTTGTATGTTTTAAATGGGTGTAGAAACAATTTTCACTCAGAAATTGCTGGTAAATTTCACAAATAATTACAAAGAATCAGTAAGTAACACACTGAATTAAACATGACATTTTGGAGGTTTTTTTTACATAATTTTTTTAGAGAGTATATTTAGTTTTAAATTCTTAACATAAGAAAAATATATTATTACATTTGTAATTATAAAAAAAAATTCACAAATCAATTAGATATTCAAATTCATCAAACTCATTAATTCATTACTACTAAAAAACAAAACAAATGGATTGTGATTCCCATAACTGGAGTCGGATCAGGATCGTGAGGTGCCTCAAGATTCCCAATTAAAGATGGCCTGAAAATTCATGGAAGTGCAATCTGATGGCATCTTGCAATTTTTCACTGGCACTTTGCAGTTTTGTTTGCACTGTGCGTCAGACAGTCAGTGAATGTTACTGTGAGTGTCCGTCAGTGAAGCTCAGCCTTAAAGGAAGGAACCGCAATTGATGTTGTTTTAATTTCTCATGCAGAGCGACAGGGAGTTCTGTCTGTGTGAATATCAAAGCAGTAATTAATGGCGTATTTCACATGGTAAACCCCAGAGGGCTGGATGACCGCAGTCAGTCGGCCTCAGGGTGTCTGTGGTAGGTGTTTGTTTGGCTGCGAGACTCTATTCCTCTATTTGTCCGCTTTGATCTCAGAGGTATCGGCTGGCACAGGCGTCTGCGCCTGGAAACTGACCACAGGCAGAGAGATCTATAACCACAGGCGAAAGTTAAAAAGGCCACGCTAGCTTAACCCACCTGCTTTCCCCTGAACACACTGACTCTTCAGTCGTTCCCATTGCTAGACCCTAAATATCACGGTAAAATATTACTGATAAATCCTTGTCTGACAACGGAGATTAGCGTATGCCGATCTGAGAACCATTCTCCCTGATAATATTTCAGCAAGACATTTCTTTAGAGAACTAATGATGCCAGATTCATGAATAAATCACTCTTTTGATCTACTCTGACCAACAGGTTTACAAAAAAGTCTGAATTTGTCCGCAATTGGGTTTGATTAATTTGAACAGTTAAATCTTACACTCCTGCGTGATTTCTTTTCATGCATTTTTGGGTGAAATAGAAACGCAATACGACAGAAAACAAATGATATGATTTTTCCATTGACTTTTGGATTATTGCCGAAAATAAGCTCTGTGGCCAAGAAAAGTTTATGATTCTGGCATGTTTTGTTCATCAAGATAATCTTCACAAATGAACACATGTAGCGTCTGGACCAATCAAACACACAATTTTTCATTTGATTTAACAAATCAGTTATTCATTAGATTAACAAATCGTCACAGTCCCCTCACCCAATAAACTGGATGCCAGGATGTCTGCAACGACACCAGGCCCCCCCTGGTTACCATGGCAACCCTGACACCAGATACATTTACGACCTAATGGAATGTAAGTAGGGAAAATCACTGCCTTTTTCTTAAGGAAGAGACACAATGCACAGTAGAAATGGACTTTTCTACTAATTAATTCATAGGAAAACCTTTCTTTGAATGAACACACATATCCTTCAGGTCATTGTGTATATTATTGCTGTCTTGTATATTATCTGTTGTATTGTAGACTATTTTATGCATGCTTATGATAGAACCACTCATTCATGTAACCTTACATATACCGTGTTTGGTCTCTATTAATTCGTATTCGGATGATCTAATTGAGAGTGTATATTGTATGTTTATACCTATGCAACATATTAGTGTTCTAAGAATCTTTATTAGTTTGTGCATCAACACCCCAAGCGAATTACATTTGCAAATTACCATGCCCTCACACAAAGGGTCGTAAAACCCTCCAGCAATTGCAACCTCCCGCTTGGAATTTCTGCCTTTCTCATTGGACAAGCCCATCTTGAGAGGCGGGGATCTTCTCCGACCTTAAAGGCATCACCCCATGTGACCCTCCCAGAGTCGGTGGTTCGGTTAGATGCTAAGATGAAGATGTGAGCAAACGCTCCAGGATACCCAAGCTTGTGCCAGGCCTTCGGGCCTAGACTTTTCCACTCACCAAGATTCTCTAATGCAAACTGGTTCTCTTTTCATTAGTAAATATCTACAGCGGATCTAAATATTTATAATTAATTATAACTAGTTATGATTAATTAGTCATATTTCCCCATGAGCTGATTCGCTACACACAACTTTTATGGATTTTGAAGCCCAAATTCAATCAGCAGAAGTTCAACGCTAAAGTTAGGCTATAAACGAAATACACCATGGTTTAAAAACATTCCCCTGAAAACTTGAGTTAGAATAGTTTGCAAGAGTGTGATTATTAACACAATGAGTGAGTAGATGAGTTTACCTGTTCAGTGTGATGACGTTTTGATGGTCCTGACAACCTCTGTAGTCTCATTTTAGCCACTTGTTAGCGACCGCCTTCTTCAACCAAGTAGGGTGTCCATATGTCTTCTTTTTGTCCACACATGTCCTGGTCGAGATTTCTAAATAGCCTAAAATGTCCAGGTTTTAGCTTTGTTTTCCTATTGTTTTCATACTCACTAAAGGTAATGACTGGAAAGCAGTTTGACCAATAGCGCGCAGGTATTTAACATAATTGACCAATCACAGCATCCAAGTGGGTGGGATCTGTGCACTCTAAGAAAAAGGTACAAATGCTGTCACTGTGATGGTATCCTTTCAAAAGGTACTAATAAATACCATAATAAATAATGAATAATGAACAATAAATACCATTTAAGTACTAATATGTACACTAAGGTACTAATATGCACCTTTTAGGGTAAATGTATAAGGTGTAGTTTATACAAAAGGTACCACCCCAGTGACAGATTTTGTACCTTTTTTTCTGAGAGTGTAGAGAACAGTCAAAGCAATGCAAAACACAGGCAATTTAGAAATCCCGGCCAGGACACATCTGTGAAAAAGAAGGCGTATGGTCACCTTAAGAAGTAAATAATCACGAGTTTTAATGGCCTTGTCATCTTTCCTAATAGCAGTGGTTCTCAAACAATAGATGTCCATCAGATGTCACGCAGCACAATACTGGAAATTGACAGTATTGACATAAAAATAAACAATTAATTCAAATAATTTTCCCAGTAAGACTCTTTTTTTACCTCAGTAAGACTGATGCATAGACCACATTTTTATATTGTCCGCTCACATCCTGCACTGCCAGTGTTTTACATGTACGTTTATGCATTTGGCAAATACTTTCGTCCATTGACATTCAATGTGACATTGCATTGAGGGTGTGCATTTGATCACTTCATGCATTTCCTGGAAATCTGACTCATGATCTCACCATTGTTAGCATAGTGCTCTAATGTTTGTGCTTCAGTAGTGTTTGCTTTGAGTTGCATAAACCACCATTTCTCATGCAAAAAAGACAACAGGCAAAAACTGAGACAATCAGCCAAACAGTTTAAAGAGCGGGCTGATTTTGACTCAGCACTGAATTCAGCACTCAGTTTTGAGCATCTTTGCTCCAATTTCAAAAATACCTTTATTATGATGTATAAGTGTGTTTAAACTGGATTTTAAAACTTGAAGTGCTATTTTACACTATGGTGGTGGTTGAGGAGAGACCCGTCCACATGATACACAATAAAGCGCTATATAAATGCATCATTCATCATTCATTTTTGTTGTGCATATGTGCTTTAAGGCTCTTCCACAGATCTGCAAAGGCCAGTCGAATTCAACTGAAGGTGGTTCTTGGCCTGAAAAGTTTGAGAAACACTCCTCTAGTGTATTCAGACTTACAGAAGTCGATGGATGGAAAAACCCCAAAAGAATAAGGGAAAAGGTTACATGAATCAGCACTGGAAAGCCTGATGAGAGAAGTGTGTGTGTGTGGTGGAACAACTGGTTTAGGGAGACTCATACAGATGACATGCTGAAAAAATAGGGCGACTGGTGCAGAGTGTTTTAGAGCAGTGCTTCTCAACTGGTGTTGCTTCAAGACCCAGATTTTACTCTCAACATTATGTCAATGTGTACAAAATGTTCTTAAAAACACACATTTAAATTCTGTTTTTTTTTTTTACTAGTTTTAAGACTAATTGGACTGCAAAATTAGCATAGTATTTGTGTTTTTTGATAGTCAGGGCCCGTCAAGGGACAGAAGCATGATTCATCTTAACCACAGGAATATTGAAGTTAATCAAATAATGGCAATAGAGGTATCTGTTTGCTTAATACTGGGTGGTTGGCTGTTCTGAACTGATCATAAGTGATATGTGGCCAGAAAATGTAAGAAACCCTGGTTGTAATTCCAGTTCCAAAGGTACACTACCATTGTTTTTTTTGTTTTTTGAAAAAAGTCCCTTTTGCTTACCATCAAAAACACAGTAATATTGTTAAATAGTATTACGGTTTAAAATAACTGTTTTCTATTAGAATATATTTTGTAAAAATGTAATTTATTCCTGTGATGCAAAGCATCATTACTCCAGTCTTCAGTGTCACATGATCCTTCAGAAATCATTCTCAAGTCAAGTCAAGTCAAGTCTGCTTTATTGTCAATTCTTCCACATGTACAGCACATACACACAGAGAATTGAAATTGCGTTACTCTCAGACCCTTGGTGCATACAGATAACACTAACAGTAGAACATAAATACAGATATACAGATTAAATATAAAATACAACTATACAAATAAGGTAAAATGTAAAAAAAAATTTAAAAAAATAATAAATAAAAAAAAAAAAAATATTCTATGCAGTCACATAAGTTTTGTTGTATCGCCCTCGAGTGTTTCCATGTTTGAGAGGTAACACATCTTATTCTTACCAATAGTAATAAAATAATTTAATATACAATTTAATAATATTGATATTAGGGGTGGAAGGGTTTGCGGAAAAAATCGAACCGTACGGTTCTCCACACACGGTTCTGCACGCGCTAAGACCACGGTTCAACTTAAATCTGACAACAAAACCGTGACTCTAAAACCGTGATACAAACCGAACCGTGAGTAAGTTGAACCGTTCCACCCCTAACTGATATACACTACCAGTCAAAAGTTTTTAACAGTAAGATTTTTAATGTTTTTAAACGAATTCTCTTCTGCTCACCAAGTCTGCATTTATTTGATTTAAAATACAGTAAAAACATTAATATTGTGAAATATTTTTACTATTTAAAATAACTGCTTTCTATTTGAATATATGTGAAAATATAATTTATTCCTGTGATTTCAAAGCTGAATTTTCAGCTTCATTACTTCAGTCTTCAGTGTCACATGATTCTTCAGAAATCATTCTAATATGCTGATTTCCTGCTCAAGAAACATTTATTATTATTATTATTATTATTATGTTGAAAACAGCTGAGTAGAATTTGTTCAGGTTTCTTTGATGAATAGAAAGTTCAGAAGAACAGCATTTATCTGAAATAGAAATCTTTTGTAACATTATACATGTCTTTAGCATAACTTCTGATCAATTTAAAGCATCCTTGCTAAATAAAAGTATTAATTTCTATAATTTATTTTATGAAATTTCTATAATTTATTTTATTTTCTATTCATCAAAGAATCCTGAAAAAAATGTACTTAACAGTTTTAAATATTAGTAATAATAATAATAATAATAATAATGACACCACATTTATTTGCATTTTATTTGCACACAAAAAGTGTTTCCTAACTAGTTTTTGTGACATTTCACATTGACATAGAATTTATGCTTTAAAATTTGATGAACAAATTTTGACATTTTGATTAGCTAAAAAAGGCAAAAAATGAATTTTTTTTTTTTCAGAAGAACAGCATTTATTTGAATATAAATCTTTTGTAACACTATAAATGTCTTTGCTGATACGTTTGATCTTTTTAATGCATCCTTGCAGAATAAAACAATTTCTTTCAAATAAATCTTGCTGACTGCAAATTTGAAAGGTAGTCTATGTTTGTTACTGTATGCATTAAACGCTGCCTGTCATTGCACTCATTTAAGGGGTAATTTTGGAGGAAACAGACAGAATGAGATGTTCTATCAGCCCAGGCCAGCATCCTGTCTTCAGTTTCGCCTTTGTTATGAAGGATGTACTGTGAAATGTTGTCACGGTAACAGCAGGACATAAGAAACAGGACATCTTGCACATTGAATTCTTAATCAATTTTGAAGTACTTGAGCGTGAAGAGTGGGGTTCACCTGATCGCTGTGTTCAACCTCCCCCATCTCTGGATGAAACGAGGCCACAAAGCTTTTCTCGTTGATTCTTCTGCATTAAAGTTACCTTTTGGTGCAGTAATAATGCAAAATGAAATGTTTCTGATTGTCCTGTTCTCTGTGCTTTCTTCACAGGTGGAGGTTCACGTTTTACCTGTACATATTTACTTACGGTGTGCGCTTCCTGAAGAAGGTAAGCGATCTGCTTTGACTGAATAATTGATGGTCATTGTGAAACAGTACATCTTTTATGATTGACAAGTCGATGCATCCATTATTCTGTTTTGCCCTCAGTCGTGGTGTTTCCATAAAACACTGAGTTGTTGACAGGATGTTGTCGAGCAGAGAAGCTTTGTTTTTTCACAGCATTATCAAATAGATGCAGTGTCACTGTTTTTCATTTACTTATTTGGTATCACAAGTACAAAACGCAGTAGCACACTGAGAGTTATTCTACATTTTTCCTTTCATCATCTCTTGGGGTTTTGTGGAGCGAACATGCAGACAAGATGAAGTTAGAGAGATGTCAGCTCTGACTTGATTTTGATTTTATTTGTTGCGTTGTACTGTGCGGCGAGAGACAGCATCCATAAACTCGCATTCTCTCTCTCTCTGCCCTTCCTCTCATAAAGCTATTCATAATTCATCACTCTATCCATAATGCAGATTATTTTCCTCCAAGCAAACATGTTCAGAATAACTGGCTGCATAACTGACTCTTCAATGAAGCAATTAAAGGATAGTTCACACAGAAATAAAGATTCTGTCACTATTTACTCACCCTCATGTTGATCCTAACTAGAACTGCACAATATATCACAAATGGACTTGAATGGAGCTTATCATCATCAATCATTTGCATTTTGATATGATTTTACTGCATCAATCTGTAAAGATTATGTAGATGCAGCAAGCAGACTGATGATAAGATTATATATTATAAATGTATATAATCTATAATTTATATTTAAATATATAAAATATATGTAAAAAATTATTAAAATGTATAAAAATTGAAATATATAAAACATATACAAATAAATATAAAAATATATTAAATAAATAGTTTTAATAATTAATGTATTAAATTACATTAATTATTACATTGTATTAAATTCTACATATTTATGT
>NW_015557128.1:279726-283772 GCF_001515605.1 Sinocyclocheilus anshuiensis | reverse complement strand
TGTGTGTGTGTGCGTATGCGTTCCTTGCTGGTCCTGTGTAAATATTTTGCACAATTTCACAAATCCTCCTATTTTAAAAATAATTTAGGCATACAGCTTTGGAAAGTAAGCAAATAAAGACAAATAAATAGCATTTTTTAGTAAATTTAAATAAGGATTAAGCATCATTTGCACTTTAATTCATAACCAATGTTCCAAAAGCTCTTGATTATTGACTCTTGATTATTGTTCACACAAATATAATATTGTTTATGAATAGATGCATGTAGTAGGGCTGGGTTTTGACACCAATTTCACGATTCGATTCTCATTCACAAGCTTGCGATTCGATTCGATTCGATTCAATATCGATTATTTTGGATATATATATCAGGTACAGTAGGCTACATGCCAAATTTTCTCAAGGGAAAAAAAATCTAATGCTGTAAAATATACATGAGAGTCAGTTGGTACTAGCTACATTACTATAATATTGAAGGTTAAAACTGATTTGTAGGCTACACTGCTAAAATTACACTTTTTTAAAAAATTTTAAATAATAAAGTTATTATTTAAATGTAAACATTTATAATAAACATTTAAATGGTGGCAGTCATAAAACTTGCTGGATCTATTGAAACATAAATTAAACACTGAAGAACAGTACAAATTATAAGGAAGATGTTACATGGTGCATATATTTAGCAACATGCCCCTCTCTGCAGTTTATTTTTCAGCTGACTTATAAGTTTATGGTCACCAAATATGTTTTTCTGAGGTAAATGTGACGTTATGTGACATTGTACAAGACGTTATATTGACGTCTTTGCACGGCTGAAACACTGATTGAGCGATTACATGAGACAGGATACGGATTGTAAAGTTTACTTTTAACTTGCCTTTGGATGTTTAGTCATGTTTATTTTGTGCTGAAACTGGTATTAATGTGGAGGAGATGATCAGTTCACGTGCGCCTCGTGCTGCTGCGTCTGTGGAACTGAGGCGCAGCGATCGGTCACTTCACATTAAACAGCGCCAAAACGGCATTTATTGTTTGAATACTGCAATACAATGTACAGAATTTGAAATCTGAGACTGTTTCATATTAAAAGTACCTAAGCACAATGCTTATTGCGATATATTGGATGGGAAGTGCCCTTCAATGTTCCGTCCATTAAATGAAAACAGGCTAGACTAATCGATTCTTGGGATTTAAGAATTGATATCGTTCCGTAAAAATAAAAATCGATTAATATGGAGATATCGATATTTTTTTACCCAGCCCTAGCATGTAGGTAATGCTGTGTGTCTTTGTAGAAACTAGGCTAAAGGTGAACTGCTTGAACTTGCATGACAGTGCACTCTACTGAGTGAGTTCATTTGCCTCAGATGGGACACGTTCCTCCTGCTGCTGTTATTAATAGGACCAGGAGTGGAAGCACACACATAAACCCAAAACAGACCTACAGCTCATTCTGGCTGAAGAACTGAAGAACAGATTCACCTGTTGCTTTCATCTCAGTTAGGAAGAGCAGGCTATGGAGAAATTGGTATTTCAGTGTCCTTGTCCTGAAAATGATTGGTTATGGGAAAACAAACATGCTAAAGTGGAATGAAATCGAGCTACAGAACTGAAGAAACTAGACAGAGCGTTTACTCGCCGTCCGTTTTAATCCAGAACAATAAAACTGGACACAACCGTGACTACTGACTTTTTCATCAGTTTTGGAAGTGTTTTCTGCATTTGAATTAAGTGAAGCATTTGAACCCTTGAACCAAGTTGAATCACAACAAAATAGAGTGTGAGCACTGAATAGATTTTACACAGGAGGAAAACGGAGAGTTGGTCATAAAATTCACGGATACTTTAAAGACTTTATAGTAGTGCTGGGCGGTATGACCAAAAATTTATATCACGGTTGATGGCAGGGGGCGGTGGATATTTGTGGCGGTCAATGTGGATATTGTGAATGAGTTCTTCTGTGTCGTCACGTTCTATTAGTTCTACAGCTTCAGTTTCGGAACTTTCACGCTTAGTACCACATACAGCTGTTCCCTCACCACAGTGCAACAGTGAAAAGGGACCCCTTTCAAACAGTGTCGCGTTCCGAACATTGTTTAAGCGACATACACCGGTATTGCGGTATTTTAAAAATTCATATCATAACGAAAATAAACACCGGTATTCGGTATGAACCGGTATACCGACCAGCACTACTTTATAGCACTTGATGCTACTTGCCCTAATGAGAATTTACCATAGTTCTTGCACAGTATTCATAGCTTATTTGTTATTTAAAGAACATATAATGGTTACACCTTTAGTTTCACTAAAGCATCAGACGTCTGTCCACAGGAAATCTTATTCTTGTCTGTGGCCTCTGAGAAAGATGCTGTGAAGTTGCTACTAAGCAAAAGTTGCACTGGATTGGATCACATGGCAGTATTCTCAAAGCACGACAGCAGATCTCACAGGAAATCATCACAATACCAGGCTTTGATGCCAACTAACTTTCCTACATAATGATGTGGTTTATCGAGGAGGGGGAAAAGTGAATTCAAAAGAATTTCAATTATGTAGCTAGCACTACAGAGGATATAAGGACTGTATTTTCAGTCTTTTTCATACTTTGATGTAGCTGAATTCAAAAGCTCTTTCAAAAGACTTTATCTTGTGTCTTTATTAAAACGCTCTGGAGCTCATTTGTGTCTCTGTGTTTGATTTTAAAGAGCCCGTGGCTGTGGAACACCCGAGAGTGCTGGTACAACTACCCCTATCAGGTAGATTTATACTGTCTGCTATATCAATAATAATAATTATTAAAAGGGTTGTACTGTATCGTACTCTTTTTTTTCTCTCTCTCTCTTTCTCTCTGAGGGTATGTTTACATGACAACAATGTACTAAAAGAGGAAAAGTTTTTCCTTTTGCATTCTTGAAAAGTTTTGGATACAGACGTCAGCGTTGTCAAAACGATCTGCATTCACACGGATCCGCAAAAAAACAAAACTGTATTATGCACGCCAGGCCAGAAGTTGACGATGTCACAATGTAGAAAAAGAAACACTACGTGAACATGTAATACGCATGCGCAGGACATCACCATTTTCACAAATTCATGTTAGTTTATCAACGATAACATAGGGCTGAACAATAATTCAATATCAATATGTATCGCGATATAATTTTAATTTATCAAAAGTGATGATAAAGGCATTTATAATGTTACAAAAGATTGCTATTTCAGATAAATAGTGTTCATATCGATATCGGAATTATATCGTATCGACCGAAATTAAGAAATATATCGTGATATCAATTTTGGCCATATCGTCCAGCCCTACGATAACAGTATTGTTTTCAAAAACTTGCACTTTGAAACACGTTTTCATTTTCATGCTCCCAAAATACTGTTGTGTAAATGAATGGCCAAAACGCATAATTTTTTCCCCATTTTGAAAACGGTGTCGTGTAAACACCCCCTGAGATCCACCTAAAATATTAGTGAGGCAAACGGTCATAGTTTAGTTTTTCATGGCTATATTTCACCCTCTCTGACACTTAGATCCTTTTTGAAAGTTACTATTTTGCATGGCAATGCATTAACACTGTAGTCAAACAGAATCAGATAATTCAATTATTACATTTCTAATGCAATTTTCAATATCCTTTTCATTTTTAAAGTCAGGGTTTCCCAAACTAGGGTTCATAGAACTGCATTGGGTCACACATATATATATATATATATATATATATACAGTATATATATATATATATACACATATATAAAACATTTAATTTTAAATCATTTTTTTCTCAAATAAATTAAAAATACAATAAAAGATTACTTTATTAGTTTATTTAGTTTTAGTTTATTAGTTTATTTTATTAGTTTACCAGCATGTCATGTGATTAATAACCAACATCAGAGAATCATGAACATGTAAATGTTTTGTCAAAATTAAAATATTCCAGGAATAGTTCACCCAAAAATATGAAAATGTACTCATCCTCAGGCCATTCAAGATGTAGATGAGTTTCTTCATCAGAACAGATTTGGAGCAATG
>NW_015557128.1:274381-279664 GCF_001515605.1 Sinocyclocheilus anshuiensis | reverse complement strand
CAGTGAATGGGTGCCGTCAGAATGAGAGTCCAAACAGCTGATAAAAATGTTTTATCAGCTGTTTGGACTCTCATTCTGACAGAGAAAGCAGTATTATAGCTAAGCAACCGTTTGAAGTTAAAACGTCTTAATGATGAATTTGTTTCTTACAAACACGCAGCTTTTCACTTCACCAGATGTTAACTGATGGACTGGAGTGATTTACAATAATCCACAAGTAATCCACATCACTCCAATATTGCTTCCTCCAGTGAAAAAGTCATCTTGTCTGAATCAGCAGAGAAATATGCGCAGATCAAGCACAGTTTACAAGCCAAAACAGTTCAAGTCAGATCTAAACAAATATGCTGGTGTATTTAGATGTTAGAGAACAACAGAGGACTGACTTTTTCACTAGAGGAAGCATTGTTATGGATTATGGACTCATATTTTGGCCAGAAGTGACAGTTTAAAGTTAAAATGCCTTAATTCTTATAAACTTAAAACTTATACATTTAACTTACATTTTAGGTCAGAGGGGTTCAGCTGCCACAAGCGTTTGGGAATCCCTGCTCAAAGTACTCATTAGGGCTGTTGTATACATGGTTCTGTGTTGTGTTGACTATACTGTGTCTGACTTTTATAGCCGTTAACTGTGGATTTGCATTACTACTACATCCTGGAGCTGTCCTTCTATCTGTCGCTGCTCTTCTCGCAATTCACAGACATCAGAAGAAAGGTACGTAACCATGAGTTTACAGCCTCAGATAACAGTTTTTCATCTTCAGAGCATCAGTGTTGGGCTGCTGGCAGCAGTTACTGCACATCTGAACTTGAAAGATAGCTTTGTGGGAGGCTTTGGTCTGCTACAGCGGTTTGAGTTTCTCACGCTGGGTTTATTAGCAGTGACGTGCGGCGGGTCTCTTGTTTCCTCTGGAAGGGTTTTTTTGGTTTCAGGGGAACTTCCTTTTAAACGTGTGAATTCTTGACCATTAATAACTGCTGCTACTTAATTTCAGCTGAAGCTTGCATTGTCTAATATTCATTGTGTTCCGATATTCATGTAAGGTTATGAAAAAATACATATGATCAGTATGCATGATTTTCATTTATATGCAAGATTGAGGTGAGTTTCTTTATGAATGCGTTGTCATGAGCATAAATTGCAGTTTTTAAATTAGCATTTGGAAGATACTGTAAGTAAATGGGTGTCCCACAGATTATGCCGATTTAGGTTGTGTAATATAAACCGTTGCAAATTTATTTTTAGCTTTGGCATTTTGATCATACAGGAAGTAAGTGTGAATATTGTTAAAAATATAGGTCTACTTTAGTGGTATACTATAAATAAATAAAAAAGTTCAATAAATACACAATAAATAAAAAAGTTCAAAAGCAATAATGCATTAAGTTGCTTTTGACGTTTCTATTCATCAAAGAATCCTGGAAAAAAAAATTCCACAAAAATATGAATCAGCACAACTGTTTTCAACATTGATTATAAGAAATGTTTCTTGAGCAGCAAATCAGCATATTAGAATGATTTCTGAAGGATCATGTGACACTAGACTGGAGTAATGATTATTAATATTTAAAACAGTTGAGTACATTTTTTTTCCAGGATTCTTTGATAAATAGAAAGATCCAAAGATCAGCATTTATCTGAAATAAATGGGGGTGGGGGTAATTATAGAAATTAATACTTTTATTTAGCAAGGATGCTTTAAATTGATCAAAAGTGATGCTAAAGACATTTATAATGTTACAAAATATTTCTATTTCAGATAAATGCTGTTCTTCTGAACTTTCTATTCATCAAAGAAACCTGAAAAAAATTCTACTCAGCTGTTTTCAACATAATAATACTACATGTTTTTTCAGCAGGAAATCAGAATATTAGAATGATTTCTGAAGGATCATGTGACACTGAAGACTGGAGTAATGATGCTGAAAATTCAGCTTTGCTTTGCAAAAATAAATAAAATGTTAAAATATATTCAAATAGAAATCAGTTATTTTAAATTGTAATAAACCTACGTACAACCTTAAACTCAAATACTATCTTTTTTTCTGCCTTGCATGCCCTGCTGTTTCCTTCAGGAAATGCAAATCTTGTTTTTCTTTGCTCTCTCCTTTCAGTTTTTCCGTGCACGCATTGAGGATGTGCTCTGCCCCATTCCCGCCTCACCAGTGTACACCCTTCTCTTCGTTTGCCATGCTTCCATTCTGTTTTTCACCCCACTGCACTTCCTCCTCATCTTCATCATCAACACCTGGCCTCTTGAGAGCTTTCTTCAACAGAATTTCCTCAGTGAGAATATGTGAGGACACTGAAAGCTCCTCCTTTATCTTGCAGTGTTTAAGCGGTTTAAGTTGATTCATGGTTTCTTATGCACACATTAGCAAGCTGTGAATAAAGTTGCTAATATAGTGATATGCTGTAGCTATATGAAATTTATGCAAACCTGAATTAGTCCTTCCTGTTCTGCAGGACATTTTGGACTCTTAAAAACCTGAATATGCTTGTGTTATAATTTAAAAACACTATTTATATAAAAGGGTGTGACAGACTTCCAGAAATATCTTTGGTCAAGCTCAGACACATCAACGTTTTTAATTATAGCTTGATTATTTACACAATGGCAAGAAAATGAATCAAATGACTAACAAGTAGGAAATAAAGAGCTATTTTTAGTAATTGATTGCTCAGTCAGGGTTTAGCAGTTCATGAGGGAGTCAACTTGAAGCAGTATTCTTTTAGTAAAATTTATATACTAAAAAAAAAATCTGTTTTTATTAATCAATAAATATGTATTAATATTAATGTTTTTATTAATTTTAAATTTGTTTTTATTTGAAATGATCAGTGTTCATTTTAATTTGTGAAAGTTATAGTAATTTTGTTGTGTTTTTGTGTATTGTATGTATGTTTCGTTTGAGTAAAACTATCATCATATCATATGCATATGGAAACTCAAAGGTCTTCATGACAACCCGTCAAAATAAAAGTTTGATTTGACTTAAAGAAATCGTGACAGAAATACATTACTATATTACTTCCATGTTTTAATTTTAATAGTAAACCCCCTTTGTTTGACAAAAACATAAAAGAGTTTGTTTCATTTTCATTTTATTAAAAGATATATTAATGTTTTATGCCTTCATTTGATAACCAGAAAAATTAAAATACACAATAGAATTTCTGAGAGAAAAAAATCATAGGGCTATTGTAAAAATAAATATTAATAAAGTAAATATAAATGCTTAAACACAGAATTTGGTAACAATAAAACAGAACATGAGAGAAAAAAGGGCTGCCCCTTAATAGTCGACTAACCGTTAGTTGACGAGGAGAGGGTTAGTCGGACAAAATTTTATTAGTTGCAGAAAAAAAAAAAACACATTCCACAGTAAGTGGCGAAGTCACATAGTCGTGGCGGACAGATCATTAACAGCTGGACTATGTGGTAATTACTAGAGCCCGACCGATATATCGTTTAGCCGATATTATTGGCCGATATGAGCCTGTCGCCGATATATTGGTATCTGCGAATATGCCGCCGATACGAAAATTTTTTTACAGAACATATAACGCAGATAAAATGCTTGAAATGGTGTAATTACTTAGTTTGTCCAGCAGAGCGCGCTCCATTGTTTGCTACTGGCGACCTGGATGAAACACTTTAAAGCTTAAGTCTATGGAAAACCATTGAAACTTTGAACGGCCATATCTCCGTAACGGCGCGGCGAATCCGCACCAAATTCAGGGGATCCCTTCAGCTTGTACTATAATGTACACGTAAAGAATATCGGCCGATATATCGATATCAGCAGTTTTATACTCCCAAATATCGGTATCGGCATCGGCCCTCAAAAAACCCATATCGGTCGGGCTCTAGATCATAGTACATCAGTATATTCTGTAATTGTGAATGTATAGAGAGCTGAAAATGAGTTGTATTAACAGTTTGAAAATACAACTTCCAAGAGATCTCCATTACTTATTAAAGCTTAGAAATCAGAATATTAGAATGATTTCTGAAGGATCATGTGACACTGAAGACTGGAGTAATGATGCTGAAAATTCAGCTTTGCTTTGCAAAAATAAATAAAATGTTAAAATATATTCAAATAGAAATCAGTTATTTTAAATTGTAATAATATTTCACAGTATTACTGTTTTTTTCTGAATTTTTGATCAAATAAATGCAGCCTTGGTGAGCACAAGACACTTCTTTCTGAAACATATATAAAATCTTACTGATCTCAAACTTTTGAATAAATAAATTCATAAAATAATAGCTAAGTACCTAAAGTCAGGAATCTTTTTTGTGCACATGAATCAAATCATTTTGGGAAACTGTTATACATTTGCATTTAGGATGATTTTATTGCAAAATAACTCATGATTAAAGCTACCTTTTTTTTTTCCGCATTTTTTTCCTAATCAGTTTCAATGAGACATTCTGTCAGTTGCACGGTGTGTGCTTCTTCAGGCCACACTTGGTTGCTCCGCTCACTGTCAAATCTTATTGGTCCAAAATCCTAAATCACATAATTCATAATGCTACATTAACATCATTTATCTTCTGTTTGGCTGTTTGCACATCATTTTTGCTTTCAGTGTGGACAGGCAAATTACTTGACGCTGTAACCTTCTCATGCTGCGCCTGTTTGAGACACAACGTCAGTCATAAACAAATGTCATGTAAATGAATGCAAATGTAAACTAAAATCCAGACTGCCCTCAGCGCTCTCAAAAGCTTCATTGAGCTCCACAGGCTGTGTAATTGTCCCGTGTTGATTACGGCAGTGTCCTCTCAATGTAAAAGTGCTCTCCTGCAGCTGACATAAGCGCTCTCCGTCACAGCCGTATTGGTTTTGTGGCGTAATGCAGGAGATTCTCAGCCTGTGTATTTGAACAGATGGACAGTTAGCACCTGCAGTCTGTGCTTTCTAGATTTTCTTTCTCTTGTTTCCTTCACAGCCCCTCAGAGCCAGACTCATGCACTCAGCCGCTCTCATTTCTCTGCTCATTGTTGGCATGTTTTTCTGTTTTTACACTGTTTGCAAGGCAACACATACTGGTTAGGGTTTGTTGGAAACCACTAACTCTACATATTAAACTTCTGCAATTAATTTAGTATATTATATCGTTTAGCCGATATTATTGGCCGATATGAGCCTGTCGCCGATATATTGGTATCTGCGAATATGCCGCCGATACGAAAATTTTTTTACAGAACATATAACGCAGATAAAATGCTTGAAATGGTGTAATTACTTAGTTTGTCCAGCAGAGCG
>NW_015557128.1:271982-274097 GCF_001515605.1 Sinocyclocheilus anshuiensis | reverse complement strand
TATAGTATATATATGAATATATATATATATATATATATATGTGTGTGTGTGTGTGTGTGTGTATGTATATATAAAATTGTTAATGACTAAAATCAAAAAAATTTCTTACTTAACATAAAAAACATTAACTGATATAAAATAGAATATAAAAAACTTAAATGTTACATATATATTAATACAAAAAAAATATGTATCAAGGTTATTATGGTACTAATAAAACATTGGGTAAACATTGATATTAAATAAAATATTTTAAAAACTTACTTATCAAGATTATTATTGCTAAATACTAAAACCATGAATAAATGTAATTACTTGAAACTAAATGAAACATTTTATTTCAGCTTGGCTATATACATTTTTATTTCAGCTATTTGCCAAGGCAACATTTCTTATTTTCATTTAGTTTAAGTACTAAAATTGCTATAATATATATATATATATATATATATGTGTGTGTGTGTGTGTATATGAATGAACCGACACGCGGAGGGTGGCGTTCGAGAGGGCTCCTCGAGCTGAAGGGATCCCCCGAATTTGGTGGAGATCCGCCACGCGTTCGCAAGATAGTGACACTTTCACTTCAGTAAGGAGGTCTCTCGTTCAGGCAGCAGCATTCAAGCGTTGTCTTATTCAACCGTAATTGCCCTGCGAAGTGGACTTCACATGATATTCCGCCATGATTCCAGTTCCAAGGGAATGTACACGTTACATTCAAAGGGCATTAAAGTGCACAAGACGTGAATTTATATTGTATTCATTTACAGAGGTATATTATGTCACACTTCTCTAGTAAGTTTCGTCAGTGTGTGAAGTCAGTAGCGCAAATCCGTGAATGAATGTTCCGAAGTGAAATAAACTTCAACGGAATAAAGTTGAATGGAATTGAATTAAAGTTGAATAAACTTCAACTTTACTGTTCAGTGCACTGATGTCAGACTGTATATACTGTATTCTATATATAGTACCAGTCAAATGTTTGGACACACGAATGGGAAAGTGTCCAAACTTTTGACTGGTAGTGTACTATAATATACACAAAGAATATCGGCTGATATATCGATATCGGCCTTTTTTTACTCCCAAATATCGGTATCAGCCCCAAAAAATCCATATCGGTCAGGCTCTACTAATTACAGTACATCGGACAACCAAGCGTTCGTTCCGTTCATCGACCTCAAATGTGGCTTATCATCTGAAACATGTAAGTAGCAGCATCATTACATGGCCGCTCGTTCTAACGTTAACCTAGAAAAATGTGTGCTATTCAAGTGTTTGTGCAGAGTGTGGAAGCTGAAATAGTAGCGCACTCACTGCATGACAGTTCACTTGGAGGTGCCGGTGCGATCATTTACATTTAACTTAAAATACTCCGTCATTTTTGCTCATACAGAGTAATACATCTTTTGAATTTGTAAAAGGTTTACTTTTATTTCTGTGCTCTCACAATAACAACAAAACATTGTGCTTTTGTAAAATAATGAAAGCAAACAGGGTGCGCTTTCTGCCGTCTAGGTCTCTGTGAACTTCAGCACGTCAAAAAAAAAAAACTCTCTGTGCTTGCCTCACAGACATTTATATATATATATATATATATAGAAAGTGAAATGTCTACTTTTAAATGAACCAATTCAAATGGAAAACAAATATTTTTAGATTATGTAATCCATATGAAACTTGCAAATCCACTGTGGAGATGACCAGTCAGTGTCGTCGACTTCATCACTGCCGCCGGAAATACAGAAAACACTAGTTTATCAGTGAATTATTATAATGTTAAGGACGTCTTCTTGATGCATTCATAATCATTACTTCTGCCGGTGTGCTGTGCAAAGTTTTATGCATGCACTTGAGTGCTGATAGGCTATAGGCAATTAAAGGCTCATTATTATGAATTATATGGTTTATTAATATAAACGTGTGATTAGTCGACGAATTGCTAAAAATTAACAACTACTACTCGAATACAAAAAATTTTAGTCGAGGGCATTTTTTTGTTAAACATTTAATAAATTGATGTTAAATTGTATAGGTTTCACTTATTATTATTTTACTTAATTAGACGTGCTTTTTTAAAATGAAATTTAATTAAACCATTAAAAAGGAGTCAGTTAA
>NW_015557128.1:267857-271887 GCF_001515605.1 Sinocyclocheilus anshuiensis | reverse complement strand
TTAAAAAGGAGTCAGTTAATACCGGGGGGGGGGGAAACAGAACCCAAAAAAATTCAAATGGAAAAAATGGAATTTGGAAAAAATGGTGCTAAATTATAACCCTGATTTGAAGTTGAAATTGATACTATTTGGAAATTTTGTTAAAGTAAATCTGATCTCAAACCACAGTCAGTGATTTAAAAATCAAACTTGTTCAATTTAATGGTGATATTGTGATTTTCTTTTTTTTAAAGTAATATGATATGGCTTTAATATTTGATCCATGTATTAAAGACATGTATGATGAGGACAGGAAAATGTACTGCATAGTTGGAATGTTTGCCTTGTAGGTTTAAAGTGCATCAAATGTTTACACTTTCCATGTGACTTCCTGCAGGACTTTCTTCTGATGTTCCTGCATCATGTGGCCACCATCTGTCTGATCACCTTCTCATATGTGAATAACATGGCTCGGGTGGGAACGCTGGTCATGTGCCTGCATGATGCTGCCGACGTCCTGCTGGAGGTGATTTCCTATCACAGCCATTAAAACCACAGAAAAGACACAATTCTGTGAATTATTAATATATATATGTCAAAACCTACAGCCACGTTACTGTGATACATAATGTGAAAAAAAAAAATATATATATATATTTAAAAATACTTTTTTTTTTTTTTTTTACTAATTTTGTTACTTATCCATATAATGACTTTATGGGGTTTTTTATGGTCCATATTATCTGTTCCATTATATTGTACAATCAGGAATCAAGATAGGTGATGCAAGATGTGCTATTTACATGCATTAGATGTCTGTCGTGTTGATATAAATCATGCAGCAAATTGTGTTTGTAGGCTGCTAAAATGGCCAACTACGGCAAATGCCAGAGACTCTGCAACGTCCTGTTCGTAATGTTTGCCCTGGTGTTCATCAGCTCCAGGCTGGGAGTGTGTCCTGTATGGTAAGTCAGTCCTTTCCTGTCAGTAACAGATGATGTGCTGTTAATAATGTTCACGCTGGCGTCTGAGCACCTCTGAACCTCTCATTCTCATCTGTATATCTCAAATCTTCTATTTTATCATCTTTACCAGCATTTTCATTTCAGGTTTTGACACCTTCAGTCAATGATGTTGCCAAGTAATAGTTACTATGGCTACAGCAGTAGTGTCGATGAGAATGAGAGAAACAGATGGCCTTGTGCTTTTTACAGCTATAATGGGCATTTAATCACTGAAAGAAATAGCATTGTGCTTTAATAAAACCACTATTTTTAACTTGATTTCATTAGACCATTTAACATCTCAAATAAACAGGTTTTGGCTAAAATGGAGCTGCGCATTTGTGACAATGTCGATTACCACAAGAAATAACTACAATTAGTGTTGTTATTGTTAACTAAAACAAACTAGTAAAAATTATTTTCTTTATTGAAATAAAGCTGATATAAAATAAATATTAGATGAAAACTTAAATATTAGTATTATTGAAAATTAAATACTACTACAGTTTTTATTAATATTTTGAATCCATTTTTATTTTTGTTATTTTATTTTAGTTAAAGTTTTAGTCATTTTGTTGAGTGATTTTGTAATTTTTTTGTAGTTATTTTTTTAATGTCTATATAGTTTTAGTCATTTTTATGTCAATTTTAGTTATTTTGGTACATTAAGGAAAACTAAAATGAGAAATTGTGCCTTGGCAACTAGCTGAAATAAAGTTTTCACTTTATATTCAGTTAACATTTATTTTATTTCAAGTAACAAAAACTACACTAATGAAATTACAAAAAATAATTACCTGTACTGACGTTTTTTTTATATCTGTTACTAGGGCAACCAGAACTAGTAACGTCTACTAGTACAGTGGCTGGTGACATTTATTACTGGTTTATTTTTAATGTGAAATGCATTAATGTAACACTGGAAATGCATTAATGTAACACTGATCTCACGTGAGGGGTTTGAAGCCATATTTGTTGAATATACTTGTCCTAATGAAATATCATATATTGTTGTAATGAAATGTGTTTGCAGGATTTTAAACAGCACTGTGTTTGAGAGCTGGGAGATTGTTGGGCCGTACCCGTCGTGGTGGGTGTTTAACGTGCTGCTCGTCCTGCTGCAGGCCCTGCACACCTTCTGGTCGTACCTCATAGTGTGCATCGCCTGCAGGGCAATCTCCAGAGGAAAGGTGAGGCTTCAGAAAAACACAACTCTCATTGCTAGCCTAGGGACGCTAATACATCTTGTGCCATTCATTTAGCAAAGCTGTCACATGACAGATCTCTGACATGTTATTGAGTTTATCAGAAATATTTCAGTTTATCTTTAGCCCTATTCGGACAGTAATTGTTTCTCACGGCGGATGTCTGAAAATAAATTTGAATGGCTCTTCAGTGATAAAACTCATGCGTTTGGTTGAAGATTTAGGCCATGTCCACACGTACACGGGTATTTTTATAAACAGAGTTTTTCCTTCTTCCGTTTAAAAAAAAATCTCCGTCCACATGAAAACCGCATGCTATGAAGCACTGTCAAGTGCATGCCAAACCAGCTAACTGCGTAGAAAAAGCTGCAGTTTGTGTGGACAGGGCCTTATTCTCAGTGGAGGAGTTCCAGAGAAAACATGGAAATGCATTTTTCTCTGGTCAAATCACATTTAGCATGACAATGAATTTAATAATCAGAAAATAATATTCTATTTAGTTGGTTTATTTATTTAATAATAGGAACTGGATTGACACTCTGCGGTTTCAATTGTTTTGTCTTGCATTTTATCTCAAAATTTTGGATGCAGCCTTATTTACATAAAGCAACTAATTGACTGTTTGGTCAACTCGTAAAATGATTAGTTGCATAAGGCCAAATTTATATAAATACGTACTTTTAAATTTTATTGCATACCTGTTGCTGCCATAAAAATGGCCCAGTTCAAAACCTAGTGATTTTGTTGTCTTTTTTTTTTTATTTTTCTTCTTAAGAGCTCCCAATATTCTTCTTCTAAACAGTTTCCAGCATTTCAGTAATAAAAAAAAGTGTCCATATTTAAGATGCAGGCACGTTACCACTAGGGTTGTGACAGTGAGGACATTTTCCCACCGGTTAATCGACGTGTGACAACACCGGTAAGGTATCACCGTGGGGGCGTTCCCTCTTTTCCTCGCTTTCCTTCGCTTTTAAATAGCTTGTAAAATATGCGTGCGCATTTTACTTTCACTTTTAAATAGCGGCAATTCGGCGTAAAGCAATTGTTCGTTTTTAGTTTGTTTGAATTTCCCCTCTTTTCCTCGCTTTCCTTCGCTTTTAAATAGCTTAAAAGCACTGTGCGCATTTTACTTTCACTTTCGAATTAGCGGCAGTTCGGCGTCAATTGCTTGAATGCAACAACAAAATACGACGTCATACTCGCTTTAGCCTATATATAAAACATAGAACTTTTATTAACAAAACAAATAAAAATACACCATGCTATAGGGCCGGCTATGCCTAATATGAAATAACAAATAACTTACATAAAGTTTAAATAGGTATACAAAACTGGAAATAGGCTAAGTAAACATGTATAATATATAACCAAACAAATAAGAAACGTAGAACGTTTATTAGCAAAACGAGTAAGAAAGCTTGGAGGCACGGCATACACCTTGATGTCAAATAAAATAAACAAATTACACAAAGTTTAAATAATGTAAAAATCAGCAAACACTGTGGAACCAAATAATAAGAAACAAATGTTTAAAAACACTTTCAAAATCTTCTTAGATAAACAGCAAAAGTCAACAGGCTGTTCAGAAATCCAAAATACTGCCAAACAGGCGTTTTTGCATTTCGTTTTGAAACTAAATCATCCGCCATCGTCTTGTCTGTCTCACCTCACCTCACTCTTCTTGTCAGTCAGCTCGACTCGGTCTCCTCACTGAATAAATGAAATCTGATCTGTGATGCGACTGTCGTTCGGCACGCTGCATTGAGCAGCCGCGTTCAGTTTTTAATTGTAGTGTCTGTTCTTTTACTGAACTAAATGATTTTTATTACTATAAAAAAAATC
>NW_015557128.1:265405-266974 GCF_001515605.1 Sinocyclocheilus anshuiensis | reverse complement strand
TGTCAGTCAGCTCGACTCACTCTCCTCACTGGAGAAATGAAATCTGATCTGTGATGCGACTGTCGTTCGGCACGCTGCATTGAGCAGCCGCGTTCAGTTTTTAATTGTAGTGTCTGTTCTTTTACTGAACTAAATTATTTTTATTACTATAAAAAAATCAAAACGACGGTGGGGGTCGGTGACGCGGTGGGCAAGTGACATAACCTGTGTTGCGGCTTAACACCGGTATCACCATCAGCACCGTCTATCGCGGCAAGCCTAGTTACCACATGGCACAGCAGTTACCAAGGATTTACAAAAGATGTGGATTCAAATTAGGGCTGAACGATTAATTGCATTTGTAATAATATCGCGATATGAAAAAAAAAACGTGATTTTTCAACCGCAGAGGCTGCGATTACACCCGGTCACATGACACGCGAGCGTAAAGAGGTGTGTTCGACTTGAAGATCGATTGGTGTATGACAAAGTACGGCGAGAGAAAGCATAAGGAGACGTCCGCACTCTTATAGCTCTCGCGGTACTTTGATGACACACACCCATCGATCTAAGCAGCGCTGCTTCAAGTCAAACACATCTAAGCAGTCTTCAGAGGAAGCATCAAGTTGGCATGCTACAGTGTTGCCAAGTCCACGGTTTGCCTCCAAAAATGTGATATTTAGCCCCTGGAGTGCGAATCTTACCAGGGGAACCCCTCCAAAAAACGTGTATTTTACCTCCTGGAATGCGGTAAAATAAAGAACCGATTCGAAATGCGTGTTGCCAAGTTCGCAGTTTGCCATGGGTTGTTTTTCGTGTCCATGGGTTGAAGCGACTCCAAAAAGGTGGAATTTAGCCCCTGGAGTGCGAATCTTACCAGGGGAACCCCTCCAAAAAATGTGTCTTTTACCTCCTGGAATGCGGTAAAATAAAGAACCGATGGACCCCCCTCGAAATGCGATTGGGCTAGTTTTGAGTAGCAATTTCGGCGGGTTTTGTTGTGAAAACCTGGCAACCTTGGCACGCTACACGCGGAGTAACAGCGTTACGGTGCATTTCATTACTGAAATAATATATATATTCTTATTTATTTAAACTCTGTCCAAAGTTAACAGACAGTGTTTAAAAAGTGCAATCCACGTTTACATAGGCCTATATGTTTATTACAGTGACTTTGAATTTCCTAAATACTGAGTGTGGTAAAGCAACAGATTTGTTTTTATATTTCTGCAATCTACTTTAGTTTGTGTGATTTGTTACTGACTTTCATATTATTGTTTACACCAGGCTTATTTGTCAGTGCTTTATGTTGTCATAATACTTATTAGCCTACATGCTTACAAGGCTGAAAGTTCAACAAATCAGTCAATATACTACTGTGATTGTAGTTGTTAAATAAAAATGTCATTCATATCAATTCATGCATCACCTAATTTCATCGTAACATATAGGCCTGGCCTACAGAAAAGAACGTTTATGTTTAATCTGTCTAATATTGTGTTGGTCATACTGGCCTACAGAAAAGAACGTTTATGTTTAATCTGTCTAATATTGTGTTGGTCATTCTGTACAATGATTTATTGCTTGTCT
>NW_015557128.1:247502-260613 GCF_001515605.1 Sinocyclocheilus anshuiensis | reverse complement strand
TACAATGATTTATTGCTTGTCTTTGTACTAATAATACAGAACATAGGGAGCTTTAAAAAAAATTGCATATTAAATCGCAATGGCAATATTGGTAAATAACATCGCAATTAGATTATTTTCCAAAATCGTTCAGCCCTAATTCAAATGGCAATTAAATTACAGCACGACCTCAGTGCTTGTCAAAAACAGAAGGTAATTCAGATGGGAATTTTCACACGGGTGGTGGGAGGAAAAACATTCTGGATTTGGACAGCAATAAAATCACTATCTAGCTCTTGTTAATGTTGAAATTACCTAACTTCCCCATGAGAAACAATTACTGTCTGAATAGTGCTATTGCTGCATTTATGAAGGGTGTAAACAGTTAACATGTAGTCTGAGGGAGTTGAATTTTCTGCTGATTACATAGCTTTCAAAGTCAGCATGAAATCAAATTGACTATTTTTTACTTTAGTACATGCTCCTGGTCTTATTGTGAATGGTTAACTTACTGTATGTTATTGCAAAAAATACATTTTCTTAATCATTCATCAAAATGCAATAAATTGCTTTATAATAAACTGACGTTACCAAGCTGAAGCAGCAAAATTCATATCAGTATTAATAGCTGCAATACTGCAAATAAAACATCCAATATTGCTTATGTACACACACATGCTTCATACGTGTAATGTGTCTCCATATGGTGCTTCATATAAACAAATCAAACAAACATGAAGATTGTAAATGTGTGTACATGAGCAACTGAGTATTTTAATAGGAGATAAATACGATGTTAAATAAATGACCTCAGCCTTTAAATGAGGCACTCATGATCCAATGATCGCAATCAGAAATGTGACCATTGGCAGAGAATCAGAGATTGTTGATATAGAACTCAGATTGTTACACGATTGCTATCAAACTGGGTTCACTAACTACTTTAACCTGTATTCCTCTGTTTATGTGCTTTTTTCTCGTCTTTGTCTTCATCGCTGCCATCAAAGGCGGGAAAATGGAATCCTTTACATGTAAGTAGGTGATTGAAAAAAAAGAGTTTGGTGCAAAATTGCCATTTAATTAGCAGCAAAAAAAACAAAAACACCATTGTCCTGCATTTAACTTCTCAGAGTTATGTTAACGGTCTGTTTCTCAGAAACACTACTGTTCAAAAGTTTGGGGTCAGTAAGATTTTTTTTTTAAGGATATTAACACTTATTCAGCAAAGATGCATTAAATTGATCCAAAATGACAGTAAAGACATTTATAATGTTACAAAAGATTTCTATTTCATATAAATGCGGTTCATCAAAGAATCCAAAAAAATCAGCTTTGCATCACAGGAATCAATTACATTTTAAAATATATTCCGATACAAAACAGTTATTTTAAATTGTAATAATATTTCACTCTATTGCTGTTTCTACTGTATTTTTGATCAAATAAAAGCAGCATTGGTGAGCAGAAGAGACTTCTATCCAAAACATTAACAAGTCTTACTGACCACAAACGTCTAAAATGTCAAAAAACTGTCACACCTGGGTGGTCAGAAAGCAAAGTCACTTCTAATTGTCAAAATATAGTGCTAGCTAAAGTATGTACTGTCATCTTAACCATCTCTCTAATCTTCCTAGGTGTCAAAAGATGACCGCAGTGACATTGAGTCTAGCTCTGATGAAGACGAGGTTCTTCCTCCCTCTCAGAAACATCAGACTAATGGGACCAACGGCACCAACGGCTACCTGTCCTCGTCCCCGTGCCCAGACGAACACTAACCGTTTCACCGGGTCCCAGCTGCATCACTCTCCATTGTGTCAGATCCTGTATGAACATTACCGGTCCCGTACTGGAACTTCTCAATAATGTGAATGCGGTTCTGTTTCGGTTGCTTGCTTTTCACCATTTCCCCCCAGATGTTTTG
The DNA here is from genome assembly GCF_001515605.1 of Sinocyclocheilus anshuiensis. Classification (NCBI taxonomy): domain Eukaryota; kingdom Metazoa; phylum Chordata; class Actinopteri; order Cypriniformes; family Cyprinidae; genus Sinocyclocheilus; species Sinocyclocheilus anshuiensis. The sequence continues at coordinate 258,713 of NW_015557128.1, read as the reverse complement.
TGTTCCATTCGTTGGCTTTTGTTTTTGTGGTTGTTTATCCTGCGACATTCGTTATCGAAGCACCTTTTAGATTCAATGCGACTCGCTCTTTTCTTTCGAGCAGGTGAATGAAAGCGCCGTTCTTTCTTTCATAATCACGTGAGCATGCGGTCATGTATTCTGGCATCATGGGAACAGTAGGTTTCTTGGATTAGTGTTTTTTTCTATTGATTTCTTTTTTGTAACTTTAATAAATTTCTGTGCTTTTTTTTTTTTTTAACATATGTTCCACTTTTCCATGACAAGATGTCGGTGCTGGAGCTGGTGCCCAGTCTAGAACTGCTCTGGGTGTGTTTCAACCGCTCTGGATGCGTTTTCTTCTTTGCCAACTATGGTCCGTCGTTACCAACATAGTTCAATGATTTTGGTGTTTCCTGAATCCATAGTTCCAACAAACATTTGCGAAAATCATCACAAAACTGTGGTTGGATCTACAGCTCTCCACCTGTGCTTAGAAGCATTTCCCAGCAAACAAAAATATGTTCTATTAATGTTTTGCCAACATTCCCATTAAAGTTATAAACACTCTGCATGTTCAAAATGTACCGTTTCTTTTTTAGTGTTTTAGAACGTTTTTTTCTTGGTTTTGCAAATGTTACTGGAACATTCCATTTTATAATTTGCAAACATTTTGGGAACGTTACTTTTAAATGTACATTTAAAAAACATTAGACGAGCATCCAAAAGAAGTTTCCCAAAACATACCATGTGCAAGTACAGTATGTGAATGTCAGATGCTTGATTTTGTGCATTCCGAAAGAAATTGTGATTCAAAACGCAACATTTTGATTTTTTTTTTTTATCTCTTTCAGGTCAACTGTTGTTGTGGTTGAGAAACATTTTGAAGGGAATCTTGCAAGTTAGTTGAACAGTTTTAACTACCTACTCGAATAACACTGACAGTTTAGTTTAATAGTACAGACATCAGTGACTTCTCATAACTTTGGCTAACATTCTGGCAAATTTCTCTGGCAAGTTATGAACAAACCTTCTTCCAGTAACTTTAATAAAGCATTTGTTGTAGTTATCTGGTCTTTAATAATGTTCTCCAACCATTAGCACAAAAATGTTATTTATACCTCAGTCATGGCATGTTTTTTTCTATAATGTTTCAGTTGCATATTTGTATAATGTATTTAAATGTTACTACTTCAGAGAACATTCAATGGTAACATTTCCATAATGTCTGCAAAATGATCAAATGGAATGTTGGCTTATTTATGTTTGTATAACCAAGAAAAAAATGTTTTTTTACAACTTTTTTTGTTTGTTTTTAAACTGGAACATTTGTTTGTTTTTAAACTGGACCTTTTGTTTGTTTTTAAACTGGACCTTTTGAATGTTCTTAGAAAATGTAAAATGTTTTCATAACCTAATGGGTACGTTAGCGAAACGTTCTAGACCGTTTCAGATTGCTACTGGTTTCAAATAAGGAACTGATAACATCAAAACTAGATCGCTTGCATTATCGTCATCAAAGCAGTCTTAAGGGTGCTTTCACACCTGTAGATCGATTGCTTTGTTCCGAAACAGATTAAAATTATTACAATGTTGCTTTTTATTCTTGGTGCGGTTCGCTTTCACACGGCAAAGTTTCTAAACGGACGAAATTTGTTAATACAAGTCACGCGCGAGTAAACTGTCTCTCATTGGTCAACATTTCACGGTTTATTTTCCGGGATTCCGTCATCCGTCAGGATGGAACGACAACAGCTTTGCGGGCTTATTGTTGGTTTTTTTTGTAGCTGTCCTTATATTCATTTATCATTTTGAGCAGGAGTCCAGGATTCATCGGGAAAACATTTTTAAAATGCACCTACTAGGAAGAAGAGCAATAAGACGGCATTATAAAATGAAAGTGTGCTTTTTTTATTTTGAATGGCGAAGACGTGCTCACCCACAGACATTCACAGGTTCATTTTGAAGTATTAGCAAAACAACAAAGCTAATGCTTTTCACGGAACTTACGTGATTACCCTTTATACATTGTGATATAGCCTGGTTCGTTGGTCCGTTAGATTGGATTGCTTTCTCACTACAATCGAACCGCTCCAGAGTTCGTTTTCAATCGAGTCGAAACCACCTCGTTCAGGCGATCTCGGACCGATTGTTTTGGCGTGGATCCGGGCGCGATTGCCTGTTCACATATGCCCAAACGATCCGAGCTAAGGGGGAAAACGCGCCAGGTTCCGAAACAACGGGCCAGGTGTGAAAGCACCCACACGAAACGATCGGTTTGTGCGAGAAACCAAACAGTATTTATATCATTTTTTACCTCTATTAGATTACATGTAGATATATATTATTGGTGTAGTAGAGGTAAAAAATGATACAAATACTGTTCGGTTTCTCGCACAAACTGATCGTTTCGTGTCTTAGGACATCAATGTGTCGTCACGAGCCGCAGGGTTTAATTTGGATTTGTCTGTGCATGATTTTTTTACTCATAGATTTTGTTACCATTGCCATGCATTATAGGACTGATAGACTGCAACGGTTGGAGTTAAAAATCATAATTTGTGTTCTACTGAAGAAACAAAGTCACCTACATCTTGGATGCCCTGGGGGTAAGCAGATAAACATCAAATTTTCATTTTTGGGTGAACTATCCCTTTAATGGAAATGCTTGATGCGGTGACTCACATTTGGCTTGCAAACACTGGTTTTATTTTTGACGTTTCACAGTAACTTTGGCCGTTATATTTAAGCACAGTGATGCACTGTGGTTATTTGTAGGAAGGTTATGCAGTAACAATTATTTACATTAATTAAATCGAGAGATTCACAGATCCCCCAGCTGAGCACCAGCGTCATTTTGGTGGAATAGGGGTAACTGTTTGAAAACGGCAGTCAATCAATTTGCTCAAAATAATCATTTGTTCAAACGAATCCCGATGAACTAGTGGTTTATCACAGATCGCTCACGTTCCTTCACCAAACATATTTTCACAAGTACAGTATCGTTCAAAAGATTGGGGTTGGTAAGAGATTTCTCTCTCATGCTCACCAAGGCTGCATTTATTTGATCAGTAAAAACTGTAATATTGTGAAGTGTTATTGCAGATAAAATAACTGTTTTCCATTGGTATATTTAAAATGTAATTTATTCCTGTGATCAAAGCTTTTTGAATTTTCAGCAACATGATCCTTCAGAAATCATTCTAATATGCTGATTTGCTGCTCAACAAACATTTCTTATTATTATCAATGTTGAAAACAGTTGTGCTGCTTTATATTTTATTCATTTGTGGAGCTACATTTTTTTGCAGGATTCTTTGATGAATAGAAAGTTCAGAAGAACAGCATTTATTTGATACAGAAATATATTGTAACATTATAAATGTCTTAATCACTTTTGATCAATTTAATGCATCCTTGCTGAATAAAAGTATTCATTTCTTTCTAAATAAAAGTCTTGCTGACTCCAAACTTTGGAGCAGTAGTGTAAAATGAATCAGTGTTTCAGGTGCTGAAAAGAAAAGGGACACTTATTGTGTATTTCATCGAGAAATCTTGCCTGACTTTGAAAATAAAAACATTGGATTCTGCTTCTTTTAAGGAAACTGTTTTAGTAGGAAACTTGCACCTTTTGGAAAGTGTTTGTTTTTTCCAGGTTACTTTGGAGCAGTAGTGTAAAATGAATCAGTGTTTCAGGTGCTGAAAAGAAAAGGGACACTTATTGTGTATTTCATCGAGAAATCTTGCCTGACTTTGAAAATAAAAACATTGGATTCTGCTTCTAAACTGTAAACTGTTTTAGTAGGAAACTTGCACCTTTTGGAAAGTGTTTGTTTTTTCCAGGTTTTTTTTTTTTTTTTCATTTGAAAGAAATAGTGAAATTAGGCTATTTATCAAGTGATTACTGATTAATACCAGCGATTCAGCAGGTATAAAGAATCTAATGTCCCATGATTATATATGATAATCATTTCTCAATGAATCCCAGTCATATTTCCAAATAGGTTTGGTTTTGTCATTGTGCTCACACTTCAGAAACAAGGCACATATGAGATTATGAAATATATCAAACTAAATCACTCTGTTTGAATGAACATACCTACATGCACTTTGATGAATAAGTGGCACTAAACACTGGTTTTATTTATGTTGTCTGTTTTTTGTTTTTGTTTTTTGAGTTTAGAATAAAAGATTCTTCCGGTTTTCCTTGTGCATTTGATCATCATTCAGCTGAGCTTTATTTAAAGCTTTTGATTCGAGGGTTTTGATGCTGTTTCTTTCAGTGTTGGGAAGGTCGCTGCTGCTGTGTTTTGAGCTGGAGAAGCACTACAGCTAATTAGCCGTTGTCTTATTTGCACTGCAGACAGGTTGCTGTGTTGTGTGGTTTACATTTGATGTCAAAAAGGGGAAGAATACAAAAAAAAGACAACTGTATTCTCTGCCTTTGCTGGAAAACTGATTAGCAACAGTACTAATGAATTATGTTGCCATGTATTTTAAATAAACACAACAGACCAAAATCTTTCTGGCTGCTTTTGTTGTTTGGGCTGCGTCTGTCTGTCTAATTATATAATTCAAGACTAGATGTGAGGGATATTGTTATTTTATGTTATTTTGAAGCAGTTTTCTCTAATATGGCTCTGTTGCAGCCTGCGTTCATCTTTCCAGCAGGTTGAAAGGGGGGAAATAAAATGAAAAGAGGATAACTAATAAGAAACTGTTTTTCTTAAAGGTGTTGCGCGGATACAGCACCTCTAAAGAGCTCCAAACTAATAATGAAAACGTATAACTAAAAACAACAGAAGATTGTATTATATATTTTGAGAGATTTGACCATCTTGGAGTCAAACTTTCACATGCTCCAGTAGCCTACAATCCTCTAGAACAGCAGCTATGATTGATCTGGATTTGAGCGTTCTGATTGGTGCAGGAGGATGGGTGGGCGGAGACTAGAACAATCATTCAATAAGAAACACACCCTCCCTTCATCGCTCCGCCCTCAAATTGACGAACACGCTAATGTAGGGTTGTTCGATTATGAGTCGACTCCAATTCCTACTCTCGCCGATGGAATCGACTCCTGTAATCGACTCTTCAACTCCATTTCCTTAGAGGGTCAGCAATTACAAGATTGCAGGCAGTCGTTATATTACACATGAAATGTAGGCCATTTTTCCCCGAAATTAAGCCTTACATTAAAAATCCATTTTTGAGATGACGTTACCTTGAAATGATGAGTATCACCACCATCATTTCATAGTTGTTGCTGCTAATACATGTAATTTTAAAGAGGGAAAAGTCACGAGAAAGAGCATTCGCACTATATAAGGATTAGAATGAGTGAGCGATTACAGACACGACAACAAGAGTCGATCCCGACACTACGGCTATTCAAGAGTCGAGGAATCGACTCATTTTAAGTCAACTCCCCATCAATACGCAAATGCAACACAGTTTGCATAATCAGCCAAGACGCTTCTCTAATCAGCTCGAGGTCCCTATGTAACACGATAGACCAAGTAACAAATCCATTACAAATGGGACGAGATTAATGGATTATGACAATCACTTAAAACGGAACCGAAATAAAGCGAAGATGACATTTATAGACAGCACATCAGCTACAGACAAGCAATGACACCAAAAACTATCCCGTTACTACACCTAATATTACAAAAACAGTATATTGGTTCTGTGAAACATAGCAAAACCAACGTTACTCACGTGTGGAGCAGAAACTTCAGCGTCGTCTGCTCTATAAAGTCTCTCCAGCATTGGAAAGCTCAGTATTAATGCGGGTCCTGGCTCTTGCCTGATCGTAGTGATGATAGTCCTCTGACATCTCCTCTTTGGTAACGTCTCTCATTCTACAGTATTTCTACAAATCTCCCACTTGCTTGCTCTCTCTGCTCCCCATCATGAAAGTAAAAGCCCCTAACTGATTACTGATTAGCTACAAGAGTGTTGTGGTGCTCCGTCTGATTAGTCCGATCCACTTTGTTTTTCCCCTATTTGTACAGCCAGGACTATGTACAAACACCATTTTTCAGCACACACAGAGCAAACGGCTAGCAAAAATTGACTTTTTTTTTTTTGTTTGGTTGTTGATTTCAATTTTCAACAGAAAACGCTCACTGCTGCACCTTTAACCTCTCAGTTCATTTTAAAGTAGCCTACTTTATGATTTTGTTTGCATACAATATTGTCAAAGCATTTTTACACAAAACAAATACTAACAAGAAAAAAAGAAATATACAATGTAACAACAACAAATATCAATAAAGTCTCTCTTTCTAGCTTACAGCATAAAAAATTGTGATTCCTATGAATTCAGATGTTTTACCCCTCAAATCAACCATTGTTAGTAAATTATTCTTAAAAATGTGATAAATTGTAATAAATATGAATTGTGCCGTAAATGAGTTTCTTTACAAAATGTTGACAAAGACTAAAAATAAAATAAATAAATAAATACAGAGCTCAAAATATATAAATAACTTTATGGAAATTTTGGTCACTATATCATTTCTATACCACCCTCTTAAATATAAGGGTTTTATTGGCACAAAAGGTTCTTTAGATTATAAAAATGGTCTTAATACTATAGATAGATAGATAGATAGATAGATATTTTAAAGGAATAGCTAACCAAAAAAATGAACATTACAAATAATCATGCAGTTTTTCACTTCACAAGACATTAACTGATGGACTGTGTGGATTACTTGTGGATTATTGTGATGTTTTTATCAGCTGTTTGGACTCTCATTCTGACGGCACCCATTCACTGCAGAGGATGCATTGGTGAGCAAGTGATGGAATGCTACATTTCTAAACTCACCTAGATTTTGGATGACCTGAGAATTAATAAATGTTCAGCAAATTTTATTTTTGGGTGATTCCTTTCTTAACTATTCCTTTAAAAATTTCAAAAGGAAGCCAGAATCATTCTTCATTGCCTTCAGTGCCATCAGTGCAAAAGCGACATTTTAGAGTGATTATTTTTTAAAGCACATACTTCTATATTTATTATTTCGTATTTTATTGATTTAACTATTATTCTGAAATGTGGAAAAAAAGAGACTTTTGCATGGTTGTTTATAATACTGTCTGCTGGCAACATCAGGACAAATATTAAACCAGGTGACAAAACTTAACGCAAATTGAAACACTGATTTCTATAGCAAAGACTGAGGCTGCATTCTGCCACTCCTATGCTTTTATGGAGGATTAATGATGCCGTAATCTTGCACAGGCACACAGGTGATTTCCGCATGCATTCTTCAGGAACAGACAGGGTCAAAGTTTGAACTGCAGAGTTAAAGTACGACCAGTGTGAAGATGAAGGACCCCCTGAGCAGCTGTACTGTGAGTCCAGAGCCGTTTCATTCTCTTAACTCTATTGTTAAAACAAATATATTCAATTGATTTCTGTTAAAAGAGCATAATGGTGTACATATGTTGATAGTGTTGATGCCTGCTTTACAGTATTGCTCCACATAAAACACTTGGCAGAAGAATTGCTTATTATTAACTAGAAAAGTTACGTTTGTCTGGACTTTGCTGTCAACTTGATAAAGCTCGCCTGAAAACGTCCACCCGAACGTTTTAAAAATCCATCTAAAAGTTAGAAGTTTGAAAGTTTAGACAGAGACGAGACAGACTGATTGACTTATAGATGCTAGAGGCCGTTTCAGAGATGTTCGGAGTGGTTGCTAGGGTGTTACTATGGTGTTCTGCATGGTTGCTAGGCCATTGCTGTTCTCTTGAAATATAGAATGATTGATAGAACAATAGAATTATAGACATAGATAGATAGATAGATAGATAGATAAATAGATAGATAGATAGATAGATCAATCTCATGGTTTGTTGTTTAATTAGGCTGGCTATTGTGTTTCAGTATAATCTGCTGTATCAGGATCTGAAGAGAATCTCTAAGAATGGCGAGTTTTTCTGCAAAGAGCTCTTGGCCGTCTTTCAGCAAAGGTAACATGAACTCTGCTCTTCTTCTCTAAAGGTTGTTGTTGTAGTACTTAACTTCTAAGACACTGAAGATACTCGACTTCCCATTCTCAAAAGAATGGAAAATGCAATGAAAAAGAATACAATAGTTCTCTAAAACCCTGAAATCCTTGAAATGTTCAGGGCAATGACCTGAGCAAACAAGCATGACTAATATAACAGACATAGTTTTCTATGAATTTAGATCTGAACTGGAGATCAACTATTCGAAAGGACTTCAGAAGATCACAGGGCAACTTCTTAAAGTCTCGAAAGAGCTGTGTGACAAGTGAGTGACCGCATCTCCAGCTAACCCGGAGTAACTGTGTGATCTATCCATCCATCCATCCATCCATCCATCTCTTTTTCACTTGTTTTACATATAAACAAGTTAAAAACAAGTGCAAGACAAAATACACTCATATTAAAAATACATTTTCGGAAAACAATACTTGGTATCTTATATATTGTTGCTTTTCATGTAGCCTTTTATATAGTGTAACTGGAAAAATAAGACAAAATCTTAAATGTGATGTTAACTGCGTTGACGTGCAGGTTAATATTTGATGCACTTGCCTTGCAAACTCATTGACAGTTTTTCCTCTTCAAAGCTCCACATATCGTGCGTGGTCCTTCATATCAGATGAAATGTACACCTCAGCAGATGCCCACCGGTACGACAACACTGGATCAGGCTCTTTTTATTATTCATGTGGGTTGCTGTGTATTTATATCGGCCTTATTCTTTCAGCATACTGGGAAATGCTCTCAACCAAGATGCTATTCAGGAACTCCGTCAAATCCTAGATGAACACGGGAAAAGAAAAAGACCGGTATGCCACTTACAGGAATAGTCCATCCAAGATGTAGATGAGTTTGTTTCTTCATCTGAACAGATTTGGAGAAATTTAGCATCACATCACTTGCTCAGCAATGGATCCTCTGGCAGTGAATGGGTGCCGTCAGAATGAGAGTCCAAACAGCTGATAAAAACATCACAATAATCCACACCACTCCAGACCATCAGTTAACATCTTGTGAAGTGAAAATATGCATGTTTCTAAGAAACAAATCCATCATTAAGGCATTGTTACTTTAAAACCGTAGCTTCTGGCCAAAATACATGTCCATAATCCATAATAACGCTTCTTGCAGTGAAAAAAGTCCATTCTCTGTTGTCTTCTCACATCAAAATCCACCAACATGTTTGTTAAGAAATGTCCTCGCTTGTAAATGGTGCTTAATCTGTGCAGATTTCTCTTCTGATTCAGACAAGACTTTTGTCTTTTTGATTTTCTCACTGGAGTAAGCAATATTATGGATAGAGGACTCATATTTTAGCAGGAATCAACAGTTTGAAGTTAAAAATGTTTTAATAATGGATTTGTTTCTTACAAACACTGGTGGTCTGGAGTGGTGTGGATTATTGTGATGTTTTTATCAGTTGTTTGGACTCTCATTCTGACGGCACCCATTCACTGCAGAGGATCCATTGGTACATTTTCATTTTTGGGAGAACTACTTCTTTAATGTTTATGCATTTATTTATATTAAGATTTACAGCAGCTTGTTTACACTAAGTCTCATATGTTCACAGCTTGACAATGCCGTTGAAAAGTCCAGAAAACTTGTTCTTACAAACTGGAGTGAACAAATTAAGGTAAGAAAATAGAGCTACACTTGTGTTTCTCTAATTCAGAGGGATTTGATCAAACAAACCAATATTGAAGTGGGATTCAAAAGCACATGAGAAGGATACATTTTGAGCAGAAATGTGTTTTTACAGCTAAAGAAGAAGCTGATTGGGTTGACAAGAGAACATGAAGCTCTCTTCAGCTTTGTGGAGAAAAATAAGCAAATCTGTACAGAGAAGGAAAAACAGAAGGTATTTGTGATGGTTCATTGGCTGGGGAAAAGCAATTAACAGTTATGTTTGTGACATTAGACAAAATAACTGCTGTTTATTTTCATCTAGATGTTGAACAGACTGACTAAATCAGCAGAACTTCAGGCCAGAGTCGATGAGGAATATTTTAACACCAACATGGAGGGTCACCACATCCGACTGAAGCTGGAGAACACACTGAAAACCTGCTACCAGGTTCATGCTGTTTTCCACATCTTTATTTCCTCTGATATCCATTGCATTTTGACTAATTCAGATCTGAATTTCAGATCGTTCAGGAGCTTGAGAAGCAAAGATTAGAGACTCTGTCCAACACCCTAAACAAGTACAGTCTCTTCATGACAGTATACGCACAGACAGTCATTCACGTGAGTAACTGAATCCATCTAGCACTAACAGTAACGGTGACAGATTCAACGGGGCTGGGAAAAATATAGATTTTTAGATGCTTCCTTTGAATTTACAAGTGTGAATTTGAATTGAAATGGCCACAAATTAATAAAAAAAAAAAATTATAATAAAATAATAATAATTTAGCCTACAGAACCACAAAATGTCCACACTTCTTTTTTTATATCTTCATAGAGATAAATAAATATTTGGCTTCAATATGATCTATTTTATTCAATATTAAAAATTCTAAAACTGAATTATTAAAATACATTTGAAAATGGTTTTAATTATTTAATATTTAGACAGTTTTGAGCAGGCTTTAGAGCAAATTAAAGTATTGTGTAAATTAACCTGTTCCTGTACCATGGTGTTGTATTAAAAGTTAAATAAAGTTAATTCAATAAATATAATAATTTATGTAATTTAAATGTATGTATTCCACTATATATATATATATGTGTGTGTGTATATATATATATATATATATACACATACACATATAGAGAGATAGAGATTATTTTAGTTAATATAATTTAATAATTATATTAATAATTTTATAATTTATTTATATATGTGTGTGTATTCGTACAATAAAATAAAAGCTACACTGACAAATTTATTTCCCCTTGAATTCTTATAGGGGTCATCGGATGCCCATTTTCCACAAGTTGATATGATTCTTTAGGGTCTTAATGAAAAGTCTGTAACATAGTTTGGTTAAAATTTCTCAATGGTAGTGTAAAAAAACACTTTTACCCTGTCAAAAACAGCTCTTTTCAGAGCAAGCCGTTTTGTAGCATTTTCCTTTAAATGCTAATGAGCTATGCTGACCCCGCCCCTGCTCTCTGAGGGACTGTTTACTTTAGCCACATTCATCGTGAAACTTGCTAATTAGCACATTATTAGGAAAG
>NW_015557128.1:238401-246454 GCF_001515605.1 Sinocyclocheilus anshuiensis | reverse complement strand
GCACATTATTAGGAAAGGCGATTTGCAAAGATTCATTACAAAACATTATACTCACTTCTTCTGTAGATGAGGCTGGGTCACGAATGATTCGCGCGAACAGACGCATTTATGTAAATCGGGGGCGCATTCCCTTCAAAAACAAACGTAATCCACTCCGTCTTCAGTGGCTCAGATGTCGGGAGTAAATGCTAAGGTAAGACACCAGTCCAGTCTGTGCTGAAACGCTACTGTCAATCAAACTATTGTGGGAGTGGCCTGTCTGTGTGACGTCAGGCTTGATTTGAGAGAGGGGAAAACATTTAACCACATTTAAAAAAAAAAACACTGGGTGGATTTTTATCATTTTAGGGTGGTTGTGTACACACACTGCCAACCCACATTTCAGTTCAAACAACTTGTAAAAGTGCATGTAGCATCCGATGACCCCTTTAAAGAATTTTCTGCAACACACCTTAATTCAAATTCAATTTAAAAAGGCAAGACTTTAAGCATTTTCAATTTAATGTGAAAAAAAAAATAAAAAGCTCAAATGAAGGTTCATTTAAACCTAGCAATGATGTCTTTTATTTGATCATTTCTTGAAGCGATTAGACTGACTTTCAGGTCAGTCTTACTGGTTGATTTGCATTTGCTGAATGTTTTTGCTAATAGAGTCACAAACAGATCGAGCAGGCCGTACGCAAAGTTGATGTGGAGAAGGACATTCAATTGCTGCTCGAGGATGTCAGTGCTACGGCGGATGACAACAAAGCTGAATTTCTCATGGCTGACTACTTTGTAAGTCTTTGAGTTTACAACACAAATTTGTTTGTGTTGCAGGAATTGATATGAAATGGGTTGCTGTTTGTGTGTGTACGTTTGTGCAGGAGGAAGAAGGAAAAACAGTCATGGGGAAAGACAGAAGGAAAGATACCATCAGGGCCAAACTTCAGTCTGGAGGACTGCATCACGAAAACAAAAAGCGACAGAGAAGGTTTAGATCTTGTAGATACTGTGTTTCAGAGCTGAGCGTATGTGATTTAAAAGGGTCATATCATGAGGAATCACATTTTCCTTCAACATCTGAGTTGAAGGAACACGTCAAAGGCACTTTTTGGTGTCCAGAAATCTGCCTGTCAGGGCACATTAAGATAAAAAGGAAGAAACAGGACGGATACTGTTATTCCTAAATACCAGAAGAACTAATCAGAGTAAAAGCGGTAGGAAGTTCATGAAAAACTACTTTAGACCACAGGGAACTGAATTAAAAAAAGTATGATATGACCCGCTTTAAATAGAACTCTTTTATTCCTCAGAGATCTTATTAGGTGGTTTTGTCCTGTTTATATTGTTCATTATATGACATTTAGCTCAACACTGAGAAAATGGTGAAAGTATATAGAGAACAACCAAACTTCTCCAATCAAAACAACTTGGAGGAAACGGAACAGTTACTGGATGAGGTCAGATCTTACATTTCATACCAATGTTCTGTTGAATTTTAATCATAACTTTGCTTTGCTTCAAATTAAAAAAAAAACAAGTTTAAATGAAATGTAAATTTTATCCATTTAAATATTTTATCAAAAATGTAAGGCTATTTAACAAAAAGGTTTTAACAAACTAAATACTGACTGCTCTCTCCCGGTAGGCCATCCTCAAACTGGACCTTTTGGAAGCGACGCATTGCAAACTGACTCACAGTCTGGCGGAGATAGAGGGCAAGCCGAAATCAAGACATCGATTCAGGGACAGCATCACTAAATGGAAAGAAAAGGTGAGGTTGCCCGAAAATCTCACGCACACACACATACACATATATATATATATATATATATATATATATATATATATAGTATCAGCATGCATTTTAAATGCAAACCTTTTGGAGTAACTAATTTTATTTCATTTTAGTAAAATTATTATCAGCATGCATTTTAAGTGCAAACTTTTTGGAGTAACTAATTTTATTTATTTCATTTTAGTAAAATTATTATCAGCATGCATTTTAAGTGCAAACATTTAGGAGGAACAAATTAAAATATATATATATATATATATATATTTTTTAGTAACTTTATCATAATGCCTTTTAAGTTCACATTTCAAAAGTTCACACAAACAAACGTTGAACAAAAAACTGAGGAGTCTGTGTAGGTACTGCAGGGGGACTGATAAAACATTTCTTTTAAAAAAATTAATAAATATGGTTAGTGTCTCTAGTGTCAAAAGAAACTCCCTTAAATCATCCTTGGTTGATTCGGTTGATCCTATCATTTAAAACCTCCATTAAACATGTAAATCTTGATGAATCCAGGACAGGAAAAGGATGTAAACATGAGTTAATTGAGAAACTAGGTCATCACTAGTTTAGCATGATGTTTCGTTTATGCTGTTGCTTTTAAAAAGCCTACACTTTTTAGACTATAATATATGGGTTTCCCCAAGGCTGCAGGGTGAAGAGAGACAGTATCGCAATTAATAAGCCTAATTTAGAGGTAAAAAAAACATCTAAATGTTGCATGACCTCTCTCTGGTTTTGCTCCAGGACTGTGAGCACAGCGTTGTGCAGCTTTCTCGACCGGTGAGGATCAAAAAGACTCCGTTCAGATCACGTCAGTCCATGAGGAGCTCCGTGATCAATAAGAGTGCGCTGACCAACCAAAGCCCTGATACGACAAGTGAAGAGCCCTCGCCTGAGACGACCGATGTCACGCATAACACAGACGAGCAACAGAGCGGCCCGGTTAACGGAAGCATGTCTGAATCTGAAGAGGATACAGGTAAACAGCAAGCAAAACATGTTTACCTTTATTTTATGAACACACAAACTCCTGATTTCATTTTTGTGTTAAATTCCCTAAACAGGCTCAGAATTCTGCTCAATCGGCAGATGCAAGGCTTTATACAGCTTTACGTCAGAAAGAGAGGATGAGTTAAACATTAATGAAGGTAATATGGTAGTTCATCTTAATATATCATCCCTCAGCACCTGCTTTCTGTTGACTCTCCCTCTTCAATCTGGCAGGAGACGTACTGGATATCTTTCAGAAGGACGACACGGGCTGGTGGTTCGGTGAGCTGAACGGACAGAGAGGACATTTCCCATCCACGTATGTGGAAGAGCTGCCTGTTTTCACTGAGATGAAGTCATCTGAAGCTTAGCTTCAAAAGAGCATGTGATGGAAAAGGTCACTGACCTCGACGCCACTGAGTCATGATTCATTCGTGCTGTAGGGTTAAACACACTTTATGCGATTACTGGAAAAAGGACTTTAAATTAAAAAATTCAATGGATAAAATCAGATTCATCTGAATCATTGACTCAAAAGAACAATTCACTCACAAATCATGCATTAGTATGACTTGAGTAGTTGACGAGCAATATCTAGCCGATTAAATGTTTTAGAGCAGAGCATAAATGTATTTGCTACGAAAATGTCCATAAGGTCTAGAAAAGATAATTAAAAAATTTCACGTTTTCTGTTTTTTTCATGAAAGGAAGCCGATAAATTAAATCCATTATTAACTTTATTGTAAAAAAAGAAATTTACATGCAATGCAAATGTTTTAGACCTTTTAGTCACTGTAGTATAAAACTAAAAAAAATGTAAAAGCACTTTAAAACTTTTGTTTTGTTTATTTTATGACTTGTATAAATTTTTATTGCTAAAATTACAAATCAATGAATATACAAAGAACTGAAACAATGAAATATTTCATATTAAGTAATTACTGATGGTTTAGGTAAATAAAAGCTCAATATACTGTATGTGCTAAACGTCTATAAAAACGGTGTCTGGGTCTCTGACCGTTTTAAATGGATCTGAAATGAAAAATCGGCTTTTGTTCGTCAGTCAGGCTGTCTTTGCGCCACTGTGAAGTGCCACAAACTCTCTCCGGACGTTTGCAAGGAAGGCGGGAAAGTTATTGGTCTCCTGCAGTCTGCGCTCTAGATGTGCCATTTTCTCCAGAGGAGGGTCACAGGAGACAACTGAGGGGAAAATATGATCATGTTATTCAGTACTTCAGTTGGGTCAGTCATTCAGGGGTCAGTAAGATTAAAAAAAATAAAAATAGTTTTATTCAGCAATGATGCATTATATTGATCAAAAGTAACAGTACAGACATTTATATTAATGTTACAAAAGATTTCTATTTCAAATAAAAGATGTCTCTGTATTCATCAAAGAATCCTGAAAAAAAAGTATCTTGGTTTCCACAAAAGCGTTAAGCAGCACAACTGATTTCAACATTGATAATGATGAAAAATGTTTCTTGAGCAGCAAATCAGCATATTTGAATGATTTCTGAAGAATCATGTGACACTGAAGACTGGAGTAATGACACTGAAAATTCAGCTTTGATCACAGGAATAAATTACATTTTAAAAGATATTTTAATAAAAAACAGTTATTTTAAACTGTAAAAATATTTTACAATATTACTGTTCTTACAGTGTTTTTATGAAATAAATGCAGCCTTGGTGAGACTTTTCAAAAACATCAAAAATATCTTACTGACCACAAACTTTTGAACTGTAGTTTAAGTTTTGTAATGCCTAATTTACCATTTATCATTAAATTATAAAATTAATATTCATATTTATCAATGAGTCTAATCAAATGCGTGACGAAAAACATCCAAGGTGTAATTTAACAGTACTTAATTTCTTTATGGTAACTAGTGTTTTTTTTTTTTTTACAAAAATCAAAGATAATAAAGAGATCAGAAGATGAGCACTTACTGTGGTAAACGCCCTCTGCATCGAGCTGTAGGAGGAACGTATGGACCATGTCTGGATCTTTACGACTGATGTTCCTGAAGACAAACTGCAGCTTCTCACCTGCAAATAAACAGAGATGTTCATGATACACAAGCAAACCTTATCTCAAGTTTGTTACCACTAGTAAAAAAAAAAAAAGCTTTTATTTTTTAAATTGTATAATCAGGAACAACAATTTGAGTGAAAAGTTCAATTGAAAATGCTTACATTTGATTACCGACCTAGAAATAGTGCCAAATCATTTTCAAAATCCAAAAACTTTGTTCATTTCAAGGTTTAAATTAAAGAAAATCACAGATTTTCAATGTGGTCTCAGACCTCACTCTGTTTGAATGATGTATCTAATGCATAATGAAAGGGGGAAGAAAACTACATACTTCAGTCATACTGTATGTTATAGTTAAACACAAAGTCTTTACCTTGGATTTTTCTGATCTCAAGACTGAGGTGTTTCTGAAAGATGTCTTTACATATGTTCAGATTTTTCAGTCTGTCCTTGTTGGCTTTATTTTGTGACTGAATCACTATAAAAATGTAGTAAACAAGCATTAGTGACATCAGTTTGAATAGAAAGCAACAATAAACCTGTCCACAGTGTCTGTCTGTCACCTAACAGTCGTATTCAGAAAATAAAGAGTCCATGTGGCAAAATTAATGAACAAATATGAATAAATAGAACTTAATATTCTATTTGTTTACCGGAAATCCAGCATTTAATTCAGAGATATTTATAGTTAATAATTCACGAATGAATCATCCTTGTATTTCTTTTCAATGATTTAGTAGAAATGATTCACAAAGTGTTTCATAAATCACTTATCTGTAATGGATCACTCTCTCTACCTCTCTTTAAGTGTAATCCATTACACATTAACATAAAGCCGCATGGGAGGAAAGATAGGCCTACTCACATTCCCTGTGTTTGGCCTGATCCTTCTTGAGCTTCTCGATTCTCTGGAATAAGAGCGCCTTGTGATGCTCTTTGTCTTCAATCGCTGACACCACCTCAAGATGTTCAGCACTCTTCTCTTTCAGTGAAGATGTTTCCTCTTTCAAATCTAACACAAAAGAAAGGAAATATCCTGGCAGTCATTCATCTGACAAATCAAGACAGCACACAATATTAAATTGCTGTTATTAAAAAAAATGTCAAGCAAGTGTGCCGATCAACTTCTCACCTTCTTTGAATGTTTGTATCATGTCAAACATGTTTTCATCCTCCTTGCATTTCTTAAAACAAGTACCTATGTAGAAAGAAAGAAAGAAATTATTTCCTGGGCAACTTGAAATATTCACATTAATTTTTCTTTCAATACAAAATAATTTTTATTTATTTTTTACTACGGAAGCTTGTTTCCATCACCGGATAAAAG
Organism: Sinocyclocheilus anshuiensis; assembly: GCF_001515605.1. NCBI lineage: Eukaryota > Metazoa > Chordata > Actinopteri > Cypriniformes > Cyprinidae > Sinocyclocheilus > Sinocyclocheilus anshuiensis. The sequence continues at coordinate 240,316 of NW_015557128.1, read as the reverse complement.
ATTAAAAAAAGGTAACTGGGACTTTTTAAATCTCACAATTCTTACTATTTTCCTCACAATTATGGTTTTTATTTCACAATTCAGACTTTTTTTTTTCTTGAATTCTTAATTTCTTATTTCACAATTCTGAGTTTATATCAGAAATTATCAGAAAAGTCAGAATTTTGAGATGGTATTCCATATATTTTTCATATTTACATTTTTATTTGGTATTCCATAGCAGAAAAAAAAAAAAGATTTGCAAGATGTAAACTCAGAATTCAGAGAGAGAGAGAGAGAACATTTCTTTTTTTAATCCTGTGGCATAAACAAGCTTCCATAAAAAGCAGAATTGCAAATATCATAATGATTTTAATGCACTTTTTAGTTTCTGTGAATCAGTTGAAACTGATACAAACGAATTGGTTCAAAGCTATCATTCAAATAAAAAAATTAATAGCTAAAAAATAAAAAAAATCAGACCAAACTATATTTAAATGGTTAAATATATCACAATTTTTTTTCACCATTTCACCCATCAGTTTTAAATGCAGATGGATCATAATGACAGATGATTAAGCTTAAATGTCCTACTTTGCTTATGCTTTCTATTCAACAGATAGTCTTGTTAAAATGTATATTAACAATAACACTTGCACGTTCAACCCAAACCCACAAAACGAGTCTGTGCATCTCTTACCCAAGACGGACTTCATGTACTGCCTGTGTTCCTGACAGAGTTCTGCCACCCTGTCATTGAGCAGCTCTCCCATGGCCTGGTCCAGCAGTTTGGTCCTGATCTCCTCCAGTCTGCTGTTGAACTGCTCCACAACATTATAGTCTCTGATAGATGCCATACTGAGCTGCAAAACCATCCGAACAACACAATGACAGTTACTACCGTTACTACACCAGACTCAGGGTGTGTTTACTGCATATTATTACACATTATCTACTCTAATATAACATAACCTTACGATAAAGTGATATATGCATTATATACACGACATACTAATATCCATGTTTAACGGACAACCAATATAGCGTAACGTTACAGTTGTTGTTTTTGCTGTTTAGATATAATGTTTCAGTGCGATGTCTTTTTCTTCATTTCTAGGCACTGAAACCAAAATAATATTGATTAAATGTTGTTTTAATAGTCGGAAAGAAGATTTAAATCACTAACCCGTTTTATGGCGTGAATATAAACGCAAATGTATTCTTGTTGTTTTCAAAAATCCGCGCCCGGAACATCAGCAGTTAAACAGGAAGTGGCGTCAGATAAACGCGTCGTAGTCACAACTACAAAATAGCAGCATGAAATTACCTAAACTGTTCTTGGCATACATAAGAAATTAATTTAGTGTTCCTAAGTATGAATTTTATTTTCCCTCAAAAGGCGAAGTGTTTATTGGTTATCAGTGTTGTGGGTAACGCATTACAAGTAACGCGAGTTACGTAATCAGATTACTTTTTTTCAAGTAACTAGTAAAGTAACGCATTACTTTTTTATTTACAAGGTGAAAAGGCTTTTATATTTGCCAAAAATATAACTTTTTTATTTTAAAAACAAACAAGCAAGCCCTGTCCAGATTGTAAAAGTAACGCAAAAGTAACGTAACGCATTACTTTCCACAAAAAGTAACAAAGTAACGTAATTAGTTACTTTTTAATGGAGTAACGCAATATTGTAATGCATTACTTTTAAAAGTAACTTTCCGCAACACTGTTGGTTATAGACCCGATGTGCGGTCGGTCATTTTCCCTTCATTGAGTAACGTTAGTTTGTTATTGTTGCGCCATCTGGTGTTTGTTTGAGTGCTGGCTGCTACACTCTAAAAAATGCTGGGTTAAACACAGCACAGTGCTGGGTAAAATAGGGACAAACCCAGCAATTGGGTTGTTTTGACCCAGCGGTTGGGTTACTACCCAGAAG
>NW_015557128.1:237944-238285 GCF_001515605.1 Sinocyclocheilus anshuiensis | reverse complement strand
ATTTAACCCAACCGCTGGGTCAAAACAGCCCAATTGCTGGGTTTGTCCCTATTTTACCCAGCACTGGGTTGTGTTTAACCCAGCATTTTTATTTTTAGGACAAATCATGTCTTTTTGGACAACATTTTTTGGAAGTATAATTTCATGTCTGGCTTGTTTTGCATTTGTTATAACCAGTGTTGGGGAAAGTTACTTTTAAAAGTAATGCATTACAATATTGCGTTACTCCATGAAAAAGTAACTAATTACGTTACTTAGTTACTTTTTGTGGAAAGTAATGCATTATATTACTTTTGCGTTACTTTCGCGTTACTTTTTAAATATGAGCAGGGCTTGATTGT
>NW_015557128.1:230505-237345 GCF_001515605.1 Sinocyclocheilus anshuiensis | reverse complement strand
AAATGTTTGTCTAGAGTAATTTGTGCTTATTAGTACGGTTGAACTGGATCATCGAAGGTCAGAAGCAAATAGAATGGGATTAAATACATAAAGGATATTTGTGTTGTTTAACATTTAATTATTGCAGGTTTGCGTCATATTCTGAGTTGCATTATTTTTATTCATTTTGAGGAATACTGAATCTGTGTTTGTTTTGTGTGTGAGTGAGATGAATTAATGCATATTCATATTTATTTTAGAACTACAGTAACATCTGATTTCTCTCAACATGGGGACAGGAGAGCTGTCAGTCAATAAATTGGAAAAAAAAAGTAACTCGCCTTACTTATTTGAAAAAGTAACTCAGATATTCTCTTGTAAATTAAAAAGTAATGCGTTACTTTACTAGTTACTTGAAAAAAGTAATCTGATTACGTAACTCGCGTTACTTGTAATGCGTTACCCACAACACTGGTTATAACTTATCACAAATAAGCATAGTTGTTGTTTACAAACGGGTCATTTTCTAGTAGCCTATTTAGTGCCATTTGTGTCCCCATGATATAGAACACTATAAAAGTGTACCAAAAAATGAATGAATTAAAAATAATTACTCTGATTTTAGTGCAAGTAGACTAAACACATGACTCTCATGAAGAGGAAGTATAGAATACTTTTTGGTGGCAAGCTATCTACAAGAAGCATAATATCACTCTTTAATTCACCCTTTTTTCAATGTTTTAGACTGATTCACTGATGTGGTAACGCATAACATGTCCACTCTGTTATGCTTATTTATAGTGGAAACTGATAATTGTTTGTCATTTTGAAAATATGGTTAGTAAACAGGTTAAAAATCTTCCTTGGTGATCACTATATACGCACTAGCTTGTTGTTCATCACATGAGTTGCAATGGCTGACTTTAGCATAAAATGTCCCTCCTGTTACAGGGTGGACATATTGTAAAAAAAAAATACAAATAAAAAAATAAAAAGATAAGTGTTTACAGCATGTACAGTCATGATCAAAAGTTCTGAGAATGACACAAATATTAATACCAGTAAATTTTGACCTTGTGGGGTCATTTTTTGGTCCCACTTTGGTACAGCTTATAAATCATAAATAATGCAGTGTTTTGTGGTGTGTGTGTGTGTGTGTGTGTGTGTGTGAGAGAGAGAGAGAGAGAGAGAGAGTGAAATAATATATATTCTCTAAAACTATAAACTTTAAATTGTGAAATACAATGATAAACATATTTAGTAGCCAAATAAAGGGATAGTATAACAAATGAGATCTTATAATAATAGGTATAAGAACAACTTAATTTAATGTGACGAAAGTGTTGTATACAGAAGCACTTATCTGTTGTAGTAATTGTAAATTCTGACAAATTGTGACAATATGCTTTGTGTGTAATAGGCAATATGTTGACATATATTCATGTCAGTGGTGTGATGTCCACCCCGTTTCCCCTCTGTTCAAAGTGTTACCTCTTTGTTTTTTTATGTTAATAAAATAAGTTCAACAAATGTAATGCATATCTTTGTGGTTACTTGTAGGGAAGGAAATGATCAAATTAAATAATTTAAAACGGGGCAAAAATTCCATTGAAATTTCTTATTATTCTAAAAGAAATGTGTGGAAATTGCACTGTGCCTTAAAATACGACTTTTTTCAAGATAATGCCCGTTTATGAACATTTTGTTAAAATACATTTGCAAGGTAAAGACAGGGACATTTTAGCTCCTAGAAAATGTAAACATTACAATAACTGTGCATTCAAAACACTTATTGAGATGAGAATGTAACAGGGTGGACATTTGGCCCTTGCATGTGTGAAGAATTTTCAAGAATAATTATTAAAGAATAATATCTTGAGCTGGAACAATATATTTTTCTTGTAGTGTATAGTCTTGTAGCCCTTCTTCAGATAAAATGATTAAATCATGGAAATGTAAACTTTTGTTTTGATTGAAAAGTTACCAAGCTGAGATGCCACCGAATAGTAAGAATGACCCAAATATGTAACTGATTTTTTTGTTCTGTTGATTGCTAGCAGTGAAATTTGCCATAAAACCAGAATGCATGGAATATCAACGTGTATGTACGACGCCTACTTCTGGTGGACAGGGGAGTGTGTTGAATACAAATGTGGTTTTAGAAGAGCTAAAAGAATATATATCAAATATTGTGTATTTTAGCCAGACTATTTTGTAAGGCTCATCTTATCTTCCTAACTAAATACTGGAATTGTAAGTAAGACTGTAATTTTCAGTGCAAGATAATCATACAGGGATTTCATCAGCATTAGTGTACTGTAGAGTGTTTTTGATGAGGTATATAAAAATTAAAACACAATATTCAGCCATTTACATTTTCATATCAGGCTGTTTTGTGGTCATCTGGTCTTTCCACTAAACTAATCTCATCTAAAATGTAGTGTTTACATTTGATCTTTCCACTGTTTTACAGATACCCTGTTGAAAGAAAAACCAACCCAACACTAGCCTGGTCAGAGTGATCTGTGGGCCAGTTTTAGAGTGATTTAGGCAGTTTTACGCTGGTCAGTCTTGGGAGACTAATTAGTTAACAACTTAAACCAGCTGAGTGCCAACTTGCAAGACCAACAAACCTTAGTAGGCTGGTTCAAGCTGTTTTCTTTCAGAAAGGTAATGTCAAACATTTTAAGTTGATATTTCCAGTACTTTTATTTTTTTTTAATTCCCTTTACAACAACTGTGTGCCCCCTTAGGCCTGTGGAACAAATAAACAAGCGAGAAGAAACTTAATACCATACTATTGTTACTAAGCTAAATGAGCACAATTTAGGCAAAGGTCATAACCATATACCCATTTTTTGTCATTGAAGACAAAATTAATAGTGACAAATATGTTTAAATTATACATACAGTTTTTAAAGGACTTTAAATTGTTGATCTGTAACATTTGAGTGACAATAAGTGAGACATCAAAACCAGATCACACATGGCACTACATTAAACAATGACTGAGCATAAAGGTATCAGTGATTATGAACACGTTATCAGTCCTGTACTATTATCACTACAGTTCAAGGACACCATGTCTTCAGCTGCTACAATAAGTCGAATCTCTACAACCTTTTAGTACAAATCAAATGTATGCATGTTACACATTTTGATACACTACATTTTCACTTAGTTTCTTGAAAACAACAAACAAAATACACACTCTAAAAAATGCTGGGTTGTTTTAACCCAACTTTGGGTCAAATATGGACTAACCCAACTGTTGGGTTAAATTTTTACATAACATTTTTAACCCAAAAGTTGGGTTAGTCCATATTTGACCCAAAGTTGGGTTGAAACAACCCAGCATTTTTTACAGTGCAGGTCATCCAGGTTGACTAGCCACACCTGAACTGTCTTAGTATAATTCAAACCCATAGAGGATATTGTCAAGACATAATAAACATCCACTTATCAATAAATACAAATCAATAAAAAACACCTCAACAATAGTTAAGTAATTCCATCACCAAATGTAATGAGATGTAATCTGTTTGAACGGCCCAACTAAGCCAGACAAACCAACGATTGCTCAAGTAATGCTGTGAGTTTGAGGTGGGACTACCTGCTTGTCCAAACGCTATATATTTTTTAACTAATAGGGGCCCCTGTGGTGACAAGTTTGTAGTATGCTGCTTTCCTGGCCATGAGCTCCTCATGGGTCCCTTTCTCGATGACCACGCCCTGTGACATCACAGCGATGATGTCAGCAGTCTGAATGGTGGAAAGCCTGTGAGCAATGACGATACACGTGCGTCCCTGACGGGCCTCATCCAGAGCCGCTTGAACAACCTGAAGATTGAAAACCAAACACATTTTGTGCATTAAAGTGTTAAAAAATACAGACAAACAGTGCTGAGTAGACACTTGCAAATTGTGGTCCATTCTTGAATACAAATTACATGATGAAAGTTGTAGTTAGTAACGTGACCTATAACATTACACATATTATGTAATATAATCCAACTTTTTGATTACTTTTAACCTCCTAAGATTAATTTTAATCTCTGTGCACGTGATCTAAAGCTCAAATCTAATTGGATGGATCATTTCATCATGAGGCGATGGGGGGAAAAAACAGTGGTCGGGAAAAAAATTATTTGTCTTGTCGTATCACGATTGATCGCACCCAATGTGAATAGCTCCAATGGGATCTTTTGTTTTGATTTTTGAAGAACATTTTCACGTTGTATATTTGCGTCGCTTAATCACGCTCAGTGTGAAAGGCCCTTAACTCATTTACCAATTAATTTGAATAGAATCTTGTTATCAACAACATGAATTGCATTAAACACTACATTATGTCAGGGTTTCCCAAACCAGAGTTCGTGAAGGTACTGCAGGGGTTTCATGAATCATTAAAAAGCTATTACATAATTCAATCTTAAAAATGTTAAAATTTAAATAAATATTTTTAAAATTAAAAAAAAATCTAAATAAAACACTCGTTGTGTGTGCAATTCCACAAAATTGGAAAATTTCAGAAATTTGGGAGAATCAATGAATTATGAATAACTTACTGCCATTTTATGAATATTAAAGGTGCTGTATGTAAGTTTTTGACTCTACTAAAGCATAAAAATACCATAATATGTTTGCAGATATTTAAGAAACATGTTAAGTTAACATACTTGTTTATCTGAAAAACAATGCTACAGTCAGTTATTCTCCTTTGAAAATGTGTGTTCCGGGCCGGAATGTCGGTCTCTGTTTTGGTTTGTGAAACCCGCCCACTGCCAGTTTACCCAATTGTATTTCAGCACCCCGGGTTGCCAGTTGGCGGAAAACACAGCGCATTTAATTTCATTCATTGTCAAGTGCGCTCGTTCCTGTTGGTGTTGTCAATCTGGCAACCTGCGTGTGCATCAAGTCTGAGGAGGAGGAGCCAGGTGAAAAAAAACCTCTCCAATATTTTGAATTTGGACTGCAATACCTAGTTCAACCACTCGGTGTCAATCCTACATACAGCACCTTAAGTAATAAATAAAAAGTAACTGTAGTCTGATTATGAGTATTTTAAAACACAATATCTAATTACAAGTATTTAATTTTGGGAATTTGATTATGCAATTCAGATTTAATATAATCAGTTACTACTCAGCACTGAAGACAATACTGAGAAAGTGTGAAATTTGGCTGGTGGCAAATGACAGTCAGCATTCACACACTGATATAGTTTTACCTTCTCACTCTCAGTATCGAGTGCAGACGTGGCTTCATCCAGCAGCAGGATTTTAGGGTTTCTGACGATGGCCCTTGCGATCGCTATGCGCTGTTTCTGACCGCGGGACAGCTGAGAGCCTTGAGCACCGACCTGAGTTTCATATTTCTGAAAAACAACAACAATAATCAGAAAAATCTTCTTTTTTTTAAATAAATGGAACGGTTTATTGAAAATCGAAACAAAAACGTTTGCATGTGTGTTTTATGTTTTGTACCATATTCGATATATCAGGCTTTTATGATTTATATAGTGAGAACATGTAGCTCATACTCAAGGAGAGAAAAAATATGCTGATATTCATATGGCCATAAGTACGTTGAAATTCTGATAGCTTGTAATGTAAATCAATGAGATCTTTATAACAGTATAGCAGATTACTTATATAAAATGCATATAAATATCAGTCATCACTCTATATCTCTTATATGTCTTAGTAAGATGGTATTTAAATGCTTAGTTTGATGATCAAAACTCTGTAGTTTCAAAACATATAATGCAATGCAATACAATGATGATAGAGAGATGAATAACTAAACGTTCCTCAAAAGCCTGAAGATCATATTTGATATTCACATTTTAACACAATTTTAGTAAAAAACGGTGTATGGTGTATCTTCTATCAGGACAACGATCCAAAAACAAACATCAAAATCAGCACAAAAATGAGTCATTGAGCACAAAATGAAGCTTCTGCCATGGCCGTCCCAGTTCCCTGACCTGAACCCTATAGAAAATAAGTGGGGTGAACTGAAGAGGAGAAGCACCAACATGGATCTGGGATAAAGGATAAACCATGCAGATTTATTTTCACAGCCACCTTTGCTCATATTTGCCAAGTCTGCCTATATTAGTGGAGGGCACTGTATATCTTCTTAATGCATATTCATGGTCTTATTGTGCATGATTCACAGTGCTTGATATTCCAAATGTTTGTGTTCATAATAATTTATCAAAAGGTAATTGCTCCAGTCATTTCCCATTTCAATCAATGGCAGCTGCTTGACTGGTGCATGAAGTTAGAATATATATACTGTATATATACTGTATATATATATAACTTTACTTGTAAATACAGTCAATTACAGATATAAAATGGACAAACAAATGTTGCCTTTAAGCCATATTTAAACTTGATATCTGTAAATCCAAATGGTCAGTCATGAATAAAAGGAATGCATAACTTACATCAGGTAGTGTCATCACAAAATCGTGCAGATAGGCCTTCTTAGCAGCCTCTATAATCTCCTCCATGCTCACGGTACGAGAATTATCTCCATACTGGATATTCTCTGCGATACTGCAGTCAAACAGCACCGGCTCCTGAGATACGATGCCAATCTGAGACCTCAGGAAGGGCACGCTGATGCTCGCAGATGGACGTCCATCGATCAGCTAGGGCAAGAGCAGAAAGTCATGGTTTGTTTGTCACAATCAAGGATTTTGCATTTCATCTTGCGTATTAAGAGATATTTTAATAGCTGCAATTCCTTGTGTGTTTTTATCAAAATGGCAAGATTATTTAAACTAGATTTGACATTTTTAACTCTTACATTGTGAATCTTTTAAAATATATGTGGTAATAATTCTTG
>NW_015557128.1:204355-229796 GCF_001515605.1 Sinocyclocheilus anshuiensis | reverse complement strand
TACTGTATATATACTGTATATATATATATATATATATATATATATATAAACAGGGGTGCACATAAGTGGTGTGCAGGTGCACATGCACAACCAAAATAAAAAATGCGCTGTGTTAATAATTTCAGACCGCTCATTTGTGTACCGACATGGCTGACAGCTGTTAAAGCACAATCACCGTTTTAGATCAACTAACTGTAATACTGTATACGATTTCCATTCAAACTGAAATCATAAATCTAGGCTATGCGCTGCCGGTTTCACAGCAAAATGCAAAACTCTTTTCATTCACCGATGCGCTTCACTCTGCAGCACTACAACCAGCAGCGCATATACTTAATAATAAAAACTGGCTGATTTTAGGTTTGAACATGATGAAAATTCATATACAAAAACAAAACAAAAAACACAAAACACAAAATATTTAAATATTACTTACATCAGGTAGTGTCATCACAAAATCGTGCAGATAGGCCTTCTTAGCAGCCTCTATAATCTCCTCCATGCTCACGGTACGAGAATTATCTCCATACTGGATATTCTCTGCGATACTGCAGTCAAACAGCACCGGCTCCTGAGATACGATGCCAATCTGAGACCTCAGGAAGGGCACGCTGATGCTCGCAGATGGACGTCCATCGATCAGCTAGGGCAGTAACCGAAAGTCAGGGTTGGTTTGTCACAGTCAAGGATTTTGCAATCCTTCCTCATCTTCTGACTTGTATTAAGAGATATTTTAATAGCATATAATTACTGCAGTTTTGTGTGTTTTTGGCGAAATGACATGATTATTTTTAGATTACATTGTGAATCTTTTAAAATCTATCTGGTAATAATTCTTGCAATAACGCAATGGCTTCAGTTTCAAGCGATTTCTGAGCAAATTAAATATGCATAAAAATTATTAATACTGTTGGCTCTGTGACAAATTGCTTTTGTTCTGCTTTGTAAGTTGCTTTGGTTAAAAGCATCTGCTAAATGCATTTATGTAATTATCCAATAAATGTGGTTTCATACCACTTGTCCTTCATTGGGGTCGTAGAATCGCTCCAGCAGTTGAACGCTGGTGCTCTTCCCGCAGCCGCTGCTGCCCACAAAAGCAAGAGTCTGTCCTGGATGTACTGACACCTCCAGCCCCCTCAAAACCTGGATGTCTGGCCTGCTGGGATATGTGAACCTGCACCGTTTGAATTCTATTTGGCCCTTAAAGTCATCCTGTAACAGCATAGAAGATAACATTATATTTTATAAGGCAAAAAAGAGGAGTCATCAATATTTTTGTTTTGTTACCCGCTCGATAAAGACATTTTTAAGTACATCTACTAAAAGTTAATATTGGCAACTTTTAGGTGCACACTAGCATGTAGACGATGTCACAGAGAACAGACATGCACTGAAGGTCACAAAATACTTGAAAAAAACATTTGATGGTGTCTGGAAGCATTTATTTTGGGGAATAACATGCATTAAATGTCCCTACCACCTGACAAATGTCATTGAAATAGGTAATGGGGAAAATTAAACAAAATAACTATTAATATTAACATAAAAATCCTCAAATAAAATAGAAAAATAAAATAAAACAGAAAAACATATATAATATGAAGTAAAATATAAATTAAAATAAAATATGAAATAGAAAATAAAATAAAGTAAAATAAAACCAACTGTAAGCATTTATTTTTATAATATGCACAAAATGTCCATACCACCTGGCAGATATCACTGAAAAAGGTAATCAGGAAAAATAAAACAAAATAGAAAATAAAACATGAAATATAAAACAAAATCAATTATGGAATAAAATAAAACAAAATAAGTAAAACAATAAAATATAAAAAATATTAATTAATCAATCACACTTGTCTCTTACTATGACCAGAAGTAGAATATGTAAAAAAAAAAAAAATAAAAAAATAAAAAAAAATAAATTCAGAGGAGCAGCCCACACTTTCAATTAGACAGCCAGCCATCAGAAACTCTTTCTTTTGATCAGTTTGCACATTCAAATTCACAATTTTTTTTAGCTAATTGTGAATGGCCATCAATGGAGAAAGATGCATTTTGCCCACAGAATGGTGTAGTTCTACCAGCCATGCTAACTAGCCAAACCTTGACCTGTTGGGTTTCGAAGGCATATGGTTGAAGTTAGAAAAATGATGGAAGTTAACAGCTGGGAGGAAAAAAAACAGATGCTCTCTTACCCAACTCTGTCCTTCTGTTTTGCTGATGCTAATTTTGGGAACCCTGTCCAACAGTTTGAAAAGTTGGGCAGCAGCAATCTTGGCCTTGGCGTAGTCTGGTGTGAAAGATGAAGCTCTGCCAAGTGCAGTGGCACTAGTCACCAGAGCTGAAATGACTCTGAGAAATAAACACACACAGCATCTATTAAGGACACTAATTACTTGATTTGTTCAAACAATTCCCTCTAACTGATGCCAGGTTGTATATACTGCGTGCATTTATATGCATTAATACAGACATTCATTTTTAATGAGTATGTTAATTAAGCCACAATCTTTGCTTTTATAAAAAACAACAACACTGTACTAAGCACTAACCTGAACACCATCATGTATGGAAGCCCCTCATTACTGACCAGATAGCCACCGTATCTAAAAGAGGCAGCGAAGGCCATGAAAATGACACACTGGGCGAATGCAAAACAGATCCCATAAACATGAGCTTTTTTCTTTGCCCCGTTATATGGTGTTTGTAGTTGCTCTTCATATTGAGACACAAAGTGTTTCTCTTTGGCTAAACCGGCGATGGTCCTGATGTTGCTCAGAGCTTCACTGGACACCTGTATGAACAGAAAGCACAATTTACACTGATATGCATAACAAAAATAATGGTACTTTCATTGGGCAGGATTCTCGTTTGTGAAATAGGCCAGAGCAAAACATGCAGGACACAAAGGTTTGGGTTCGGCAAGATGTTTTTGAAAGATGTCTCTTCTGCTCACCAAGGCAGCATTTATTTGATAATAAATACAGTAAAATCTGTAATATTGTGAAATATTACTACAATTTCTATTTGAATATATTTTTAAATATAATTTATTCATGTCATGCAAAGCTGAATTTTCAGCATCAGTGTCACATGATTCTTCAGAAATCATTCTAATATGCTGATTTGATGCTCAGGAAACATTTCTTTTTATTATCAGTGTTGAAAACAGTTGTGCTGTTTAATATTTTTGTAGAAACCCTGATACATTTGATTTCAGGATATATGATGAATAAACACTGTTCTTTTAAACTTTCTGTTTGAAATAGGAATCATTTGTGACATTATAAATATGTTTACTGTCACTTTTGATCAATTTAATGCATAATAATTTCTTAAATTAAAATCTTACTGAACCTACATTTTTGAATGGAAGTGCATGACGTTTATTTTTGTTAATATATTTTCACATATCACTGAACAGATAGGGATAGGATTTGTAAGGTATTTAATGATTCTGATTCTACTAAATGATTCCAATTCATATTCCTTAATTCTTTTAGTAATTTTGAGGTATACCAATATAATTGTTCCTATTCAATGCTAAATGCTACATAAAAACAATACTACATAACATATCACGTTTGTCTTAAACTAAAGTACTATTTACTGCAACAAAACTCCAAATGTACATCTTTCTCAATACTAAAACAGTACATAAGTACACATAACACAACTGACTGATTTTGAATTGGATATGATGACATTAATGACTTCAGTCATTCAAATTAATTACTGAGTGAGTAGGCCAAAAACCACTCTGAATGATTAGTAAATAGTGGATTCAAACCAATTATTATGACTTTGAGGCTGATTAATGAGACTTTCTGACCAATTAATTAAAAAGGAACTGGTGATTCATTTACAAATCTGACTACACTGGTTGCATTTTATGCATGTGTATTTGCTGCCTCAGTGAAAGCACGAATGATGCATTTAAATGAATGAATCGGACCTTATTTTACATGACTTTTACTGTACCTGTCCAGCAGCCTCCAGTGCATTTTTATCCTCATTAGCAAATCCTGTCAGCATTTTAGCCTGAAAAACTCCAGACAGGCCGATGAGAGGAAGGAAGCAGGTGACCACTAGACTCAGTTTCCAGCTGAAGTAATACGCAATTATGAAGGAAGCACCGATGTTGGTCAGTGAATTCACGATCATGCCGATCTGTGAGCCTGTAGCCTTTGGTGAAGAGCACATTAAACAAAATCAAACACACACTTAACCATATAAATTATGTATATCTTAAAAGGTGCATATCATACATTTTTTTATAATGTACTTTTTCCAATTGTTTTGTATGTCAAAGTTTTTTTTTTTTTTTTGCTTTTGCGCCTTTTCAAAACATGACCTTTGCTTATCAATGAGTGCTTTCTTCAGATTTGCTAATTTTTTTGTTATTATTGTATTTTCTTGTAAATTCTAAACATGAAACTTTATGTAATTTTATGCAACCCCCCCAAAAAGGTCTAATTAATGTTAGTAAAGTTTCTGTGTGCCAAATTCAATCAGTTTTATTTATATCAATTTTCTTTGCTCTCTCTGATCCTTAGAAGTTTTTCGCTGCTGCACCTTTAAAAAAACACCCTATTTGCATATGAAATGAGTGTTTTCTCCAGCTATGCAACATTTTTTGTTAGTATTGTACTTTCCTGCAAACCTTAAAGGTTAAAAAACTTTTGTATGTAATTTTTCACCCTAAAGTCCATTTATAATGTTAGTAATGTTTCTATGTGCCAAAATCACAAGTTTGTTTTATATCCATTTTCTGTCCTCTCTATGACACTTGGAATTAAATGGTAAGTTTTTTACTGCTGCAAATTCGCTTCAAATTAGCTTATTTTATGTTCAACAGAAGAAATAAATACTGGGGTGAGAAAATAATGACAGATGTAATTTTATGCTTCTTTCCCCCTAAAGTTCAGTTATAATGTTAGTAAAGTTTCTGTGTGCCACAATCTTTCAGTCAAATTTGTTTTTATATTGTCTGTTTTTTTGCTTCAAGAAATACCCCTTTGCATATGAAATGAGTGTTTTCTCCAGCTTTGCAACATTTTTTTGTTAGTATTGTATTATCTTTTGTCACTCACCCCCTGCACCATGGAGGCATCAGTGGCTAGTCTGGTAGTCAGAGCACCGGGACTGTTAATGGGGTTGTCGAACCAGCCGATCTCTTGCTTCAACATTGCCTGAAATCCAACCTTCCTCAGCCTGCGAGTCAACAGCTCTCCTGATTTGGCAAAAGAGTAGCCCTGCAATAAACATATCACAGTATCAGTGATCTGCTGTAATAATAACACACACTTCTCATGGAAAAAGGACAAAACCTCACCAAGGAACTGTGAGAATACCTGTAAGAACTGTGAAAAGAAGCTCATGACTCCTATGCTGACAAACAAAATACAAATCCCATTTATCTGCCTCCTTTGTTCATCCAGGTCTTGAATGGAGAATGTCTGAAAAGCAACCATGATATTGTTAAACTCCATTCCTGTGTTTAAAGGGGTCATATGATGTGATTTCAATTTGTCCTTTCTCTTTGGAGTGTTATGACAGAATTTTCATTTTTGGGTGAACTAACCCTTTAATAACAGATGATACACACACTAAAGATGAGTAGTGTTTGCTCGTGCAAAACCTGCCTAGCGTGGGTTATTATAAAACTAGAACCATAAAAACATTTTGATTGATTGAAATAAAATGTGATGTGATGTGTGACGTCATGAGAAAACTATGATTAGCGCAGGCAATGTTTATATGGTTGCCAACTAATGGGATGCTGCATTTTATTCAAAACCCTTTTAACAAGGTACACATTGTACTAAGTTTAATACTTAGGGTTGGGGATAAATAATAGTAAAAGACAGAATTGCCTTAGTAAACAACACTAAACAGATTGTATTTCATATTCATGTGCGTGTGTCTCACCCCAAGGATTTCACTGAATAAAAGAGCATAGATGGGGTTGACAGATCCATTAATAGCAGCACCTAAAGAGCCCAGCAGCATATACGGCCACTCAGGACGGTTATACTTCAGGATTCGTGCCACAGGAGCCGCTTCAATGACCTCTTTATCTTCACCCTTGCTTTTCTGCAAGACAAGATAGGGAACTTTAGATAAATATAGAAAGCAGAAATACTGTATTCACCTGTATTCAGTTCCAGACCTTGTTGTTTGCTTCAACTTCCTCCATTTCAAATTGGTCTACGTGGATCTCGAATTTTCCAGATATGGCATCCGGAATGTTGTTTGACATCTGAGAATGCGATCGCTGTCTCAAAGAACGCCTATAGGAAAGGCATTTTAATTTAAAAAGAGAACATTTCGACACTCCTCTCAAGATAATATTAAATGTCATAATGCTTATGTACCTTAAGGAGCTCTCATAACTTCCTCTGCTGAAGCTTCTTACTTTCTCAAATCCATCCTCCTCTGTAAAGTTTGTCTCAGCAGCTGTGTGATTCAGTATCATGTTAGTGTTTAAAGAAACTGTTCACCCAAAAATGTACACAATGTCATTCACCCTCATGTCGTTCAAAACTATCTCCATGCACCTTCATTTTATTGCATCGCTTCAGAAGAACATAGTGCAACATACAAGTAATGCGGACTGTTTTTATGTTGTTGTGTTATTGTCCTTGACAGATGTAGTAACTACTGCTATGCTTCCATCCAAAGTTGCAAAATTAAATTAGAGTACTACATAAAACATTTGCAAATAAAGCATTTCCATCCTTTGTTTTCAATTGCGCGATATATAATCACAATTCTGACTTTTTTCCCTCACAATTGCAAGTTCATATCTTGCAATTCAGACTTTTTTTTATTTGCAACTGCAAGTTTATATCTCGTAATTCTGACTTCTTTCTGAGAATTATGAGATAAACTCGCAACTATGAGTTATAAATAAGACTGACTTTTTTCCTCAGAATTGAGAGTTTATATCTCACAATTTTGAGAAAAAAACGTCATAATTGTGAGTTTATATCACACAATTCTGAGAAAAATGTCAAAGATAAAAAAAGATAAAAAGTCACAATTATCTTTTTTATTTTTATTTTATTCAGTGGTAGAAATGGGTTTCCATACCATCCAGTGTTATTTTTTGAAATTCACATAAAAATACATGGATGGACACATAGCTTATAATGCATGGAAATTCACTGGTGAAATAATGCAAAATTTCTGCTTTTGTGTTTCACAGAAAATCACCAACATACAGGTTTCCAATGACATGAATGTTAATTTTTTGGTGAAGCAATATGCAAACCTGGACTTGTGGAAATGATTTCCAAAAGTCCCCGTACTCACTCTTCTCAGGTTTATCACTGTCTGTATCCTTTCCTTGAGTCTGGAGTGTGACTAGGGTAAAGTAAACTCCCTGTCTGTCCAGTAACTGGCTGTGTGTGCCTCTCTCTACAGCACGTCCATGCTCAAAGCCCACAATTACATCGGCGTTACGGATGGTGGACAGGCGGTGTGCGATGCTGATAGTCGTTCTTCCCTGTTGAGCCTGAAAAATGTCATTGAATGAGTGTGTGCAACAATAAATATATGGAAATATCTGTTTCTTGAATAAACCTGCATTTGCTGACAAGTTCATAATTCAGTACAACATGCAACATTAAATTATAGGATACTAAAATTCATTATAATAACTAGAAAAGGAAAGTCTGTCAAGAAAAAAAGTCTAAAAGGTTTATTTACATCTTATGAATACATGGGCAGCTGTGTGGCTGCTATGGTGTTCTGGGTGGTTGCTAACGTGTTCAAGTGCTTGTTGGGTGGTCGCTAAGGTGTTGCTGGGTACTTAAGGTATTCTAAGTGGTGTGCTGGGTGGTTGCTAGGGTGTTCTTAAGTGCTTGTTAAAGTGTTTTAAGTGGTTGCTGGGCGCTTGTTAAAGTGTTCTAAGTTTTTGCTGGGTGGTTGCTAGGATGTTTCTAGGCACTTAAGGTTTTCTAAGTGGCTGTTGGCCACTTATTAAGGTGTCCTAAGTGGTTGCTGGGTGGTTGCTAAGGTGTTGCTGGATGCTTAAGGTGTTCTAAGTGGTTGCTAGGAAGTTGCTGGGCTCCTAAAGCGTCCTAAGTGGCTGTCGGGTGGTTGCTAGGGTGCTGCTGGGTGCTTAAGGCATAGTAAGTGGTTGCTAGGAAGTTGCTGGGCATTTAAGGTGTTCTAAGTGTTTTGCTGGGTAGTTGCTAGGATGTTGTTGGGCGCTTACTAAGGTGTTCTAAGTGGTTGCCGGGGTGTAGCTGGGTGCTTAAGGTGTTCTAATGGCACTTTTCCACTGCATGGTACGGCACGGTACGGCTCGGTACGGTTCACTTTTGGGGGGTTTTCCACTGGGTACAGTACCTGGTACTTTTTTTAGTACCACCTTGGTTGAGGTTCCAAGTGAACCGTACCGTTACCAAAACGTGACGTGTAAACTCTGCTGATCACGGATTGGCCGGAGAGAATCGTCACTACCTGCGTCACTGAACTTGCGACACAAACACAAGAGAACCGCTAGATTTAAATCAGCACAGCCAGCGAAGGATCGAACGCAACTGTTTTGAACAAGCACACCTTTTTTAACAACCAAAAAGTGGCTGTTTCGTTGTCTGTTGAGGAAGTACAGACGTTCCTCTCGCTGATAGCAGAGGAGCGGATCCAGCGAGCTTGATGGGGCGACGCGGAATGAAAAAGTTTTTCAGGAGTCGCGGCAATAGAGGCGGAGCAACTGTAACGACATGTGAATAATCCCGCCCACTCTAAAGCGGTACTGAACTGCAGTGGAAACGCAAACCGAGCTGAGCCGTGCCGAGCCGAGCCGAGTCGTACCACGCAGTGGAAAAGCGCCAAGTTATTGCTGGGCCCTTAAGGAGTTCTAAAAGGTTGCAGGGTGATCGATAGGGTGTTGCTGGGCGGTTAAGGTATTCTAAGTGGTTGCTAGGAAGCTGCTGGGCACTTAAGGTGTTCCAAGTGGTTGCTAGGGTGTTGCTGGGTGCTTTTTAAGGTCATCTAAATGGTTGCTACGTGGTTTCTAGGCTGTTGCTAGATATATAGAATAGATCCTGTCAGCTATGGGAAAACCATTAATCTGGTCAGTTAGAAAAGATATACTTTAGAAAGTCAGGACAGGATGAGGGACTGTGCCGAACTGATGGATGTAGCTTGAAAACTCTAGGAGAAGTTACATTTTGATCTTAGTTAATGGATGTTGTAAAACTCACCTTGTCCAAGGCCTCCTGTACTATAGCCTCACTCTCGTTATCCAGCGCTGATGTGGCCATGTCTAACAGGAGGATTCTGGGATTCCTGACCAGCGCTCGAGCAATGGCGATCCTTTGTTTCTGCCCTCCACTCATCTGACCCCCACCTTCACCCACCAATGTGTCAAATTTCTGCATGACATGACATACAGTGTCATAAAATGTATTTAGTTTGATATGTAAACTGAATATATGCAAAATTATAAAAATATATTTTAATTAAGAACATTTTTATTTGAAAAAAAAAAATAAAAATCTCCAAGCACTTCCTCTGTTACTTTATCAATTTATCAGTGAGGTAATGCATGTGCTGAACTTATACAGTAACTGGCACCTCAGGAAGATCCATGATGAAGTTGTAAGCATTGGCCTGTTTGGCAGCTTCTATAATCTCCTCCATGGTGACTCCAGGACGGCCGTATCGGATGTTCTCCGCGATCGTGGTGGCGAACAGAACAGGCTCTTGTTCCACTATGCCAATAAGGGAACGCAACCACTGGATATTTAGGCTTCTGATGTCATGACCATCCAGGGTGACCTAAAAATGACAATAATTTTAATTTTCAACACCAGATCAGACATTTGGCATTAGATTTAACTGTTTTAAACTAGTGTTTATTCAAGGAAGTATTTTTAACAAATAAAATGAAATAAGACGAATTTCTTTTTCTTTTATTGATTGATTGTTGGAAATAACTGATGTCCTATGAAATTGTTTAACAAATCTGAACCAGTGTTGTTATTGTTAACTAAAAATATTTAATTATAAAAAAAAAAAAAAAACTTTTCTGTAATTCAAATTAAGCTAAAATATTATAAAATATATTTGATGAAAATTTAAAGTTGAAATAGTTTAAAGTTCTTACTTAAATAAAACTTAATTAAAGTCCTAAAATAATTACTAAAACTAAAAGTTAAATAAAAAATAAAGCTAAATAGAAATATTAAAAAAACAAAAAATTAATACAAATGACAAAAGCACATGACAAAATTAATAAAATTAAAATTACGTGAAATTAAATGAAAATAAAATGAAATAAAAAAAAATGAAAACTGAAAATGTGAAAACAAAAGCTAATTCAAAATATTAATACACACTTTAACAGTATATAAATAATATTAAAATAATTCTGGTTTGAACTACTGTACCATTCCTTCTTTTGGGTCGTACAACCTCTGAATGAGTTGGATTGTTGTGCTCTTTCCTGATCCACTGGGTCCAACAAATGCAGTCGTCTCACCAGCTCTGACCACAACATTCAAATCATCTAATATCTGAATACAAGATATGGTCAGTCAATATTGGATAGAATTGAACTGTTTAAAGCAAACATTAGATAAAATTATGCATGCTAAAAACCATAACCCACTTTCACTTCAGGACGGGAGGGATAGTTGAAGTGAACGTTGTGGAATTCGATGTCACCTTTAACTTTGTCTAACGTATGACCTTCTTCTGAGAAGCAATCGATTTCTGGTTCCTTTATGGGAACAGGATGTGACAGTCATTAATCTGTCCCTGAAGCTGAAAGAATGAAATTCATTGATTTTGTGAGAATTGTGTGTGTGTGTTATTCTCACCCTGTCAATAGTGTCAAATATACTCTTGGCTGCGGCCCGACCAGAGGCAAAGGCCTCAAGACAAGGAGAGGCCTGGCCCAGATTCATGGCACCCATAAGAACACCAAAGAACACCTGAAGAGAACAAAAAGCATTATAAAATAAAATAAAATTATAAAAAAACTGACTGACTGAGCACTGTGTTGCGTCTTACTGACTGGACTGTACAATTTTATTTCTGTATACTTTTCTTACTTCTTTTATTTCCTATACTTTTTATTGCTATTTTTATTTCCTACCTATCTTCTATGATTATTTTTAATTGCCTTCATGTATAGCACTTTGAATTCCCATTATGTAAAAAATGTGCTACAGCATATAAATAAACTTGCAACTGGAAACATTATGAAAAAATAATAAAAGTCCAAAAAACTGATGGGTCAAAAAACAAAACAGAAATTAAGAAACTAAATTAAGAAAAAATAAAGAATAAAATAAAATAAAGTCTCCTTTTGTGTCCACACTTGGCCGTTGTACCTGAACGAGGCCGCCGGGTGTGAGCTCCTTGGTTTCAATGACCAGTTTTGAGCCGTACCAGAAAGCCAGAGCGTAACACAGGAATATGATGCACCAAAGGTAACCCTGAAACACACCAATGATCGCTCCCTTCTTAATACCCCACGCCTGGGCCACCACGAGGTTCCTGTCATACCTGTGATAATAATAAATGACATCAACATCCCTCATACTTTTTCAGCTCCTTAATGCATAATGCCCACTTTCACAATCCACATAATTCCAGATGGCTGAAAGTTCAATGTTTTCTCACTGAATATCCAAAAGTAAATAGGGTTGCACTGACAGATAAAGAGGGCATGCTGTACCTCTCTGCCTCTTTGTGCTCTCCTCCAAAAGCGGCCACCGTTCTGAGAGAGGAAAGGACTTCATCAGCCACTGCTCCTGCTTTAGCATAGGCCTGCAACTCACGACCCGTCAGCCTCGCCACAGCCTTCACATTAAAAAAATATACACTTACATGTTTTACAACACTCTTAAACAGGAAAACATCATGATGGATGATTAAATGATGAAACACAACAGTTTAAAGGAATAATTCACCCAAAAATTTGAATTTGCTGAAAATGTACTCACATTCAGGCCAACTAAGATGTAGATGAGTTTGTTTCTTCATCAGAACAGATTTGGAGAAATGTGGCATTACATCACTTGCTCACCAATGGATGCTCTGCAGTGAATGGGTGCCGTCAGAATGAGAGTCCAAACAGCTGATAAAAACATCACAATAATCCACATGTAATCCACACCACTCCAGTCCATCAGTTAACATCTTGTGAAATTAAAAGTTTAATGTTTGTAATAAACAAATCCATCAAGGCATTTTTACTTCAAACTATTGCTTCCAGCTAAAATACGAGTCCATATTAATCCATAAAAAATAAAACAAATGCTTCCTCCAGTGAAAAAGCCCATCCTCTGTTGTCCTCTCACATCAAAATCCATCAACATATTTGTGTAGAACAGTTTAGGCCTGTTTTCGCCTTGCTTGATCTGTGCATATTTCTCTCCTGATTCAGATGAGACCATTTTTTTTCAATGGAGAAATATTACAGATGGAGGAAGCAAGTTAAAAATGCCTTAGTGATGGATTTGTTTCTTACAAACACGCAGCTTTTCGCTTCACCAGATGTTAACTGATGGACTGGAGTGGTGTGGATTACTTATGAATTATTGTGATGTTTTTATCAGCTGTTTGGACTCTCATTCTGACGGCACCCATTCACTGCAGAGCATCCATTGGTGAGCAAGTGATGTAATGCTAAACTTATCCAAATCTGTTCTGATGAAGAAACAAACTCATCTACATGTTGGATGGCTAGAAGGTGAGTCAATTTTCATCACATTTTCAGGTGAACTGTTCCTTTAAATCATGCATTATGTCATGAGATTTCTCTCAATCATGTTTCTACATTTACATTTGTGCATTACATCGCATTGAAGTTACATTGCATTCTACAAGTGGTTCATCTCCTTCATATTAAACTGTTTATATTGACACCAACCATCGCCATGAGTCCTGCAGCCAGTCCTATGAGAGGACTCACTGCTATCACCACCAGCGTCAGCTTCCATCCGCCGATGAATCCCACCATGAAGCCAAATATGAACGTTGAGATCCTCTCGATGAAGATTGACACCTGGTCTGCTATAGCGTTGTTGATTTTGTTGATGTCACTACATGGAAAATGAAGTCACAAACATGAAAAATAAACTAGATTTTATTACACTGTAAAAAAATTTGTATAGGATTTTTATAGGACTCAGAAACTGCTAGAAAAAAACCGGCAAGTAACATTGAATTTAAAGTGAACTTTTGAAATAGAAAACCCTGAAATAATATTTTCTCGAAAAACATACTCCAATAATCAACTTCAAAAAATTATTTTTTACAGTGTACTTCATGCATTGTTTATTGTCCACCAAAAAAATCTGACGCACATTTTGATTTGTCAATGCAAAGTTGAATATTTTACACCACTAATGACAGATTCATGAACAAAGCTAACAATAGTACAACGGAAACACTTAAATATATTACTCAGATATCCTCGTGTTCAGCTCCCCGATGGAGTTGCAGTCAAACCAGCCGATCTCCATACGCATTATCTTCCTGAAGTACATTTTCCTGATGCGCTGGATCTGTCTGGCGGCAGCAGAAACCCAGAGAGCGATCTGAAACCAGAGTGAATCCTCATTAATACTGTGAATTTGAAAACATGACTTCTTGAGGTTCTGGCATAATAATGCCTCTGTCTCTGGCAGATCTGGAGGACTACTGAGATTAAAAAATGAAGGACGTGCATATGTTAAAACCCTGACTGCATCTCTGATACTAGACAGACATTAATATTGTACCACTTCTTTCAAGAACATTCGTCTGGATGGCCATTACAGTAAAAAGTTTCAAATAAGATGAGAACAAACTTTCTTGTATACCTGAAAGTAACTCAGAATAAGGACTCCAACTCCAATTCCAACATAGTACAACGCAAACTTGGTCATTTCAGCCTCAATATCCACCCTGTAGAGAGAGACAGAGCAAGAACATTTAAAATACGCAACTGCAACTGCAAACTGCAAAGTGACACATTTTACTATGTTTGAACCCATCTTCCACTTATTTCCCCAAAACCCTTCTGGCTATTAAACTTGTTGAAAAATAATAAATAATTAAATGTAATAAATATTTATATAATATAAAAAAATCTAAATATATTTATGTAAATAATAAAATATTCTAAATACAAATAAAATAAAATATTATATATATATATATATATATATATTAATAAAAACGAGAGTTAAGAAACAGAAAATATTTGAGTCAATGAGAAAATGAGAATCAAACAGGACTGTTTTAAGTTTCCATAATGAAAAATCTGTTTAGTCTCACTCTCATTTGTTTCTCTTAAACAGCAATGAGATTAAGTGGAGCTCAAATGGGGACTTTTGATTTCGACTTTTGACTTGCTAAACAAGATACCTTCTGATGTTCATTCATGTTTATTTCGTGCTATAACTATTAAAGAGAAAGAGAGGATCGGTTCACATGCCGCTTGAACTGAGGCGCTACAGTGAACTGTCATGATTAAAGAGCCACAAAACACTATTTATTGTTTGAATTTAAAATAAAAATGACAAAATTTGAAAGCCGAGACTTTTCATAGCAAAAGTAACCTGCTCTGTCTTGTCTGTCTGCGTGTTTTCAGTTTCCTCTTTGCTCCGCGATGTATTTTTCACTGAGTGAGAACATGATGTGTGGTGTGAGAGTGACGTAGCAACAGTAACTAAGGGGGGCGGGTCTTTGCGAAGGGTCGATTGTGTCAAATATTTCTCCTAAGAAATTTCAGAAAAAACATCTAATGAATTTCTTTGATGGAAAATCTCAAAGTCTCTTGCACTTTGAATGAGCAATCAAATTTTCCTGTGAGGCCGCTGAGGTTGCAGATTTCATCTTAAACGTCCCCTGAAATGCTTAGAAACACGCAGCGTTACTCTCGGTGTTGACGTCATTTTAACTGAAACAGGAAGACAGGGCGGGACATATCAAGCAGCCCCGCCCCTTTTTAAAATAGCCAATAGTGTTCGTTTATATCACAGCTTGAGCTAGTGCCATTCAGAGCCGTTGAGCTCCGTAAAGCCGCATTTGTTTAAGACTAACATATTGATACTAACACCCAAAAAACTTTAATTTTGATTTCATGGGGACTTTAAGTTATAAGGACAGAATTGTTTATATGCGTTGAATGGCATTCGAACATCCTCACTCACCCACAGTACGTGGTGCTGTTGTCCAGCCGCTCGACCACAGTCCCATCCAGCCAGGTGATGGTGTTATTAATGCAGGTTTTGTTCGGGTCGGCCAGTTCCTGAATCTCAAGCTCATAGTCCACGAAGGTGTTGGTCATCATGCCGTACACCAGCAGCATGAGAGGAGACGCAGCGCCGTGGACCAGAGAGCACACGCCTCCCACCACCATCATCAGGACCTCCTTCCATGTGGCAAAGCGGAACTGGGCAGAGACCAGAAACAGTGATGTGAGAGAAAAATCATGAATGAAATCAATCTGATCAGCAGAATCACATTGAGATGCTTACCAGCTGAAAGAATCCGATGGTCAGTGCTTTCTCTTTTGTTTTGTCACTGCCATTCCTTCAAACACAGACAGAATGTAGATACTTTATTGCAGCTTAAGTTGATTTTCATGAGCAGTACTTTTATGAGGCCAACTATATACATCTACAGAGTTCATTTATGGTAACTGAATCAACAACCATCTGAAGAATCATTGCTGTTACTTGTAAATCAAACCTACATCAAGTATCTGGACCAGCAATAATGTAAATAATGAACAAAAACATGTTAGGCTCGGTCACACTGTTATATTGTCAACAGTAGTTTTGGGGTTACTGGGAGTGTTTTTAGTTTTCTAAATGTAGTTTTTGTTTTACATTTCATCAAAAACCCTTCATATTATCTACACACTCAACAACAACTCTGAGACTACAAATATTTGAATCCCTACAGTCACTACTACATTGTCTACCAAAGCACTAAATCCATCACTAGACTAAAATAAAATATTATAGGGACAGTTCACCCTAAAATGAAAATTTGAGAAATGTATTCAGCCTCAGGTGATCCAAGCTGTATATGGCTTTCCATATTAACCAAACTCATCTACATCTTAAAATGCCTGAAGGTGAGTCAATATTCAGCACATTTTCATTTCGGAATAAACTATTCCTTTAAGAAATGTATTTCAGGTGTGAAATTCAACAGAATTAAAAAAAAAAAAAATACTCACTTGAGGTCAGCATCTGTGTTGTAAGAAAAGAGAAGAAATTATTTGCACTGCAGTAAAACATTAAATAGTTCGTTTTTCTTAATTATTACAGTATGTCTTAATGTAATTGTGAGTGTTTCAGTGTTTCAGAGTGTTTTTTTTGCTATCAAAATTAAACACAGCACACTACAGTTCTTACCTTCATCAGCTTCGTATGATATTGTGGTTTTATATGCACTGTCTCCTGGAGAGTTTTCACTTTTAATCTTCTCCATTTTTCAGTTTGGTTGCATCTGAAATGTGGTTTTACAGAAAAAGACCCGTTTAGCCAGTTTTAACTTCCCCACAGCATCAAATCACACATTTCTGTTAAATAATCAATATGAAGTGCCAGGTTAATAATAGTAGGTCAAAGTTTATTGTCTCTGTAGTTCATCACACAGACATAATGACTACAGATAAAACTAAATGCTTTGTTTTGTCATAGTTACTGAATATTAAGAATCCTAAACTGTTCTTCTCGCATGATTATTACTGATGAAATATTAAAAGAATAATTAAAAACCATTAGTGCACGGACAGAATAAATACATAAACAATTAATAAAAACACACAAATGAGCCAGTTAGATTACAGGGCAAATACTGTAAATAGCAGCTCATTTCATTTTGGGAGAATTTGATAATTTGATTAGAAATATGTTCATAATTAAAAATCAGTCAGAGAGCAGTATAAAACATTGCCAAGATCTACTTAAACTCTTGGAGACACATGTATGATTAGTGATATCTTTGCTTTGGGAGAAAACAAATCTGAGAACCAAAACTTTTATTAACAATCTTAACGTATTAATTGCTAGACAATTTCACAAATAATTACAAAAATGGCAAGTAACACATTGAATTAAACATTTTTTACAGCGTAGGTGAAACGATTGAGATATCAGAAGGATCTCACTTCCAAATCAACTTCATATAACATTTCAAATGAGCACCAGTTACACTGCTCAATCAAATCATTATATAGTGTTATAATTGTTAGTCTTTTTTGTAATAGAGAAAGCGAGAAGATCTGATTCATACCTGTTGCTCTCAGTGGCAGTTCTCTCATGTCAGAGGGGCTCTTCTATCAGTGCAGTCTGTCCACACCTTCTACACTATCTTCCCCTTTATTAGACTGATAAGACATTACCTGATCACAGTCTGACAAGGTCAAGGTGTGCGCACTGTCTGTTCTCTACGCTAAACAGAGATTCAAAATAGAGTAAAAAGAGTTAATGAGTTCCTGATATTGATCACATTTATCTATCACTTATCAAATCACATTGAGGTTTACTTCGGATTATTAACGTCATCTCATGGACATCAGTAATAAATTGGGTTGAATGACCGTTGGGTTGTTGCTGGTTTATTAAGACAAGCAAGGTTGGGCTTGCAATATCGGGTATGATGATACAGTAAATAGAGAGACTGACAGATCTGTCTTTCTTATTAATTTATAATTTATATATTTTTTTCTCGTTAGAATCATGCTGCTATAAAAGAAACAAGGTCTATAATGTACCATTGGATTACGGCGCCATAATTATAATGAAAATCAGTCAAAGTTATTTAGAATAATGTTCCCCTTATACTCTAAAAAATGCTGGGTTGTTTCAACCCAACTTTGGGTCAAATATGGACTAACCCAACTGTTGGGTTACATTTTTTTATTACATTTTTAACCCAAAAGTTGGGTTAGTCCATATTTGACCCAAAGTTGGGTTGAAACAACCCAGCATTTTTTAGAGTGATTTACACTGTAGAAATAAAAAAAGAAAAACAAAAAAGATTTTTCAAAGTTGTAAATAAAACAGAGTTCTGACAACTCTCGGAGGGATTGGCATGGTAATGTACATGACAATGTTAATGTATTTGGTCTTGGTGGAATAGATCTGAAAATATAACATACATGAAATAACCCCCATATAGCATACATGAATCACCCCGTAGCAGATCTATACAGGTGGAGCTGGGGAAGGTGGAGGGTTTCTGAAGCAAGCTGCAACTGCTACGGCAAGCACTAGTCATATATTTGAATGTTGAGCAGCGAGCTCATTGGCTACCGATACAGGAGAGAACCAGTCAGTTGTGTCATGTGATAATGATGTCATTAGGTCATATTGAGTTAGATCTATCGGACTGTGCCGTCTACAGTTTGATGCCAGAACTCTGTATACGATTAGAGTTTGTTTTACAAGAAAATACTATTTGTTTATTTACTAATTCAATTAATTTAATGTGTTACTTGCCATTTCTTTACAATTGTTCGTGAAATTTACTAGCAGTTTTTAAGTAAAAATATGTTTTTACAAAGTGCACTGTAAAAATCACTATTTTTTTTTTTTTTTACAAATCTGTAAATAAAATAAAGATAACTGGAGTAGGTTTTAGAAGAAAATACTATTTCAGTCTTTCTACTTCAACATTTCACATTTAACTAGTGTTACTAGCCATTTCTTTGCAATTTTCAACACCACATTTTTCCAGTGTACTATTGCATTTGGACTGATTTAATAAATGCATCATGTATGAAGGTGATAATTTAATAGGTGATAGTTTAATAGCCCAGCGGTCATTCAACTCTTCTGGTGATTGTCAACTCAAAAACAATTTAAATGATCAATAATGGATAACAAATCTACTATGTATCCCCACTATCTGAGTCCATTGCAGTAGACATTACAAAGACAGATGTATTAGCTTTCAAATGGATCATTTATCACATGGATACAGAAATTAGCTAAATGCTTTGATCAAGTTTTGACAAAATAGGAAATATATAAGTGTTTTTTCCCTGTACTATTTTTTTATTGACAATTTGGGAGCCTTCATAACAGTCACATTTATGACGCTAATGAAATGTATGACGCTGAGGGTACATCCTGCTACGTCAATCCTTATCAAAACAGTACATTTTCAAAACCTCTGAAGGATCTGAAAATATATATCATAAGGATGACTAGATTTAAACTAAAAATTTGATTTTCATTCACAGGAGAAAAGCCAAAATAATAGATACAACAGTGTACTAACTTCGACATCTAGTGGCCAAACAATGAATCACACAACTGAAAAACAAAAATAGAATTTTTCAGGTCTTAAAATCATGTTAAGCAACAAATATGGCATGCATGCATTTGTCAGCAAGCCTTACAAGACCATGCAAAACACGCATAAAAAAAGGTTTTATATGTTTGGAAACCTATATTTATGCTGGAAACTCTAATATTGGTGTGTGACAAAAATTTTACATAAACAAGTTAACAAAAGAATTAAATGCTGTTAAAAAGGAAAACACGCTCTCACAGGTACTGTCATGTGGGAAAGTGTGTAAAATTAGGTCAGTGACCGAACGGTGAATAACTGTACTGTATTTTTTGACCTGCGATAAATCACTTATCACTTATTAATCAGTTTTGTACAGTTAAAATGATAAAGGTTTGTGTCGTTGTTTGTAATAATCTGCCATAAAGTTGCATCATGCAACTCTTTGCCATTTGTACTGTACATCATATATTAATCCTTGACATTAAGATATTTACATGATAATGGATTTGAGTGGATTTAAAAGACATTCTGGCAACACTTTACAATAAGGTCCCATCACTAACAGTGAGCAATACATTGGTTACAGTATTTAATAATCTTTGTTAACTTTAGATAATAAAAAATACAACTCACTTAATTTGAACACTAATTTTATGTCTCTGCTCCATCTCTTTATCCACCAATGGGTCCTTGGCCTAAAAAGGATTAAATTCTTAGCCTGGCAATGCCAGTCTTGATGTTTACTACATCTCCAGACAGTGACTGACTAGAGATGTGACTATAGAATTAGATCTGTTCCTGTCGGCAGTATGTTTTTGGGTTGTCAGTCTCAAACACAGACGGAATGTATCCAATGCATTTCATCTTCTTCTCTGTCCCAGCTCATACTTTTCCAAGCAATCTTGAAACTTCCTTTGAAGCAGCACATGCCACATTGTCTCTTTATGAAGAATTGTTTAAAGGTGACATATCATGAAAATCTGACTTTTCCAGGTTTTAAGTGCTATAATCAGGTCCCTGGTCCATATCTGCCTCTATTAAATGAATGGTTTGAATGCGCCTCAAGGACTTGTGCAGCAGCCCTGAGCAGTAATAGCCACAGGACTTACAATAACACAAGTGATTCCTGCTCAGTACTGATAGACGGTTTCAAAGAAGTCTGAGGTCGCTTCCTCGGTTCAGGAATGTACTGTTTATAGATTCACAAACACGGGAAGCTGTGCTTGATCTGATCTAAGGACCGGTGTTGCTAGTGTAAACTAAAGGTAAAATGATTAAAACATATTTTAGTTCATTATAATGAAAATGAAATAAAATTAAACAAAATAAACTTTAGATTAAAAACTTCAGCTTTGTTTTAAAAATAAAATGAAAATTAGAAATGCTGCCTTGAAACTGAAATTGACTAAAAATATAAAATATACAATTTTATGAAATAAATTAAAGCTAAATATAAAAAACTAATAAAAATTACTTTAACTAAACTTACAATGAAAACTGAAAATATAAAAATGAAAAGCTAATTCAAAATATTAATTAATACTATAATAAAATATAAATAATATCTCTGCTTAGGACTGTGACTATATACCTATATAGACCTAGATTGCATTTTCTACTTTTTTAAACCTCTAAAATATTTTTTATTAAATCTCTTTTTTTTTTTTTTTATTAAATCTGTGATTTTTTTTTTATTATTGTATGTATGAATTAAATTATTAAATGTAAATTAATTACAAAAAAAATAGAAATAATAACAATAATAATAAATTCCAAAAGGTGATGCATTAAGTACGGAGGCCCTAAAGGGACATGGGGGTGGAAAAAAATCAGATTGAGTGAAAAAATTTGGGGTGGGAGGAAAAAATATTTGTCCGATTTTTTGCATTCTCTCGCAAAACTTTTGCGTTCTCTCGCAAAAGATATTTGCGTTTTGCGAGGGAACGCAAATATCTTTGCAAGAGAACGCAAAAGTTTTGTGAGGTAACGCAAAGTTTCTCGAGGGAACGCAAAGTTTCTCGAAGGAACGCAAAAGTTTTGCGAGGGAACGCAAAGTTTCTCGAGGGAACGCAAAAGTTTTGCGAGGTAACGCAAAGTTTCTCGAGGGAACGCAAAATATCTTTGCAAGAGAACACAAAAGGGAACGCAAATACCTTTGCGAGAGAACGCAAAAGTTTTGCGAGGGAATGCAAAGTTTCTCGAGGGAATGCAAAAGTTTTGTGAGGGAACGCAAAGTTTCTCGAGGGAACGCAAAAGTTTTGTGAGGGAACGAAAAGTTTCTCGAAGGAACGCAAAGTTTCTCGAAGGAACGCAAAAGTTTTGCGAGGGAACGCAAAGTTTCTCGAGGGAACGCACAAGTTTTGCGAGGGAACGCAAATATCTTTGCAAGAGAATGCAAAAGTTTTGTGAGGGAACGCAAAATATCTTTGCTAGAGAACGCAAAAGGGAACGCAAATATCTTTGCGAGAGAACGCAAAAGTTTTGTGAGGGAACGCAAAAGTTTTGCGAGGGAACGCAAAGTTTCTCGAAGGAACGCAAAAGTTTTGCGAGGGAACGCAAAGTTTCTCGAAGGAACGCAAAAGTTTTGCGAGGGAACGCAAAGTTTCTCGAAGGAACGCAAAAGTTTTGCGAGGGAACGCAAAGTTTCTCGAAGGAACGCAAAAGTTTTGCGAGGGAACGCAAAGTTTCTCGAAGGAACGCAAAAGTTTTGCGAGGGAACGCAAAGTTTCTCGAAGGAACGCAAAAGTTTTGCGAGGGAACGCAAAGTTTCTCGAAGGAACGCAAAAGTTTTGCGAGGGAACGCAAAGTTTCTCGAAGGAACGCAAAAGTTTTGCGAGGGAACGCAAAGTTTCTCGAAGGAACGCAAAAGTTTTGCGAGGGAACGCAAAGTTTCTCGAAGGAACGCAAAAGTTTTGCGAGGGAACGCAAAGTTTCTCGAAGGAACGCAAAAGTTTTGCGAGGGAACGCAAAGTTTCTCGAAGGAACGCAAAAGTTTTGCGAGGGAACGCAAAGTTTCTCGAAGGAACGCAAAAGTTTTGCGAGGGAACGCAAAGTTTCTCGAAGGAACGCAAAAGTTTTGCGAGGGAACGCAAAGTTTCTCGAAGGAACGCAAAAGTTTTGCGAGGTAACGCAAAGTTTCTCGAGGGAAGGCAAAATATCTTTGCAAGAGAAAACAAAAGGGAACGCAAATATCTTTGCGAGAGATCTCGAGGGAACGCAAAAGTTTTGTGAGGGAACGCAAAGTTTCTCGAGGGAACGCAAAAGTTTTGCGAGAGAACGCAAAAAAAAAATGTCCTCCCACCCCGAATTTTTTCCCCACCACCATGTCCCTTTAGGGCAGGGGTGTCAAACTCAGTTCCTGGAGGGCCGCAGCCCTGCATAGTTTAGTTCCAACCCTGCTCCAACACACATACCATGTAGTTTTCAAATAAGACTTAATGACTTGATTAGCTGGATCAGGTGTGTTTAATTAGGGTTGCATCTAAACTGTGCAGAGCTGTGACCCTCCAGGAACTGAGTTTGACACCCCTGCTTTAGGGGCTCTGTAATTACGCCTGTTGTAAATCATATGTGTCTGGAGTTTTTATTGTATAGAAAAACCTGTCCTTTCTGATCACCCAGCGCCCCCTGCAGGAACAACACGGGACAGTTATTACATAATAGTTAACCGGTGTCAGTCAGATGCACAGCTGAAACGAAGAATAAACACATGCCCAAACTACTGAGACGACTGACTAGTTTCTAGAAACAGATATCTTAGAGAAAGAACGGTAAGTAGCCTATACAGGTGGTTTGTAGAGTCAATTTTGCAGAAAAGGTCAGGTGAGCATATTCCTGTTTATAGTAACGTTAAATGCATGCTGTTTGCAAAGGAGTGTCAGGACAATTTCGAGTACTGATCACGCGTTTTCTTATAATGGCACTTCAATGTTGTAACAACATTAGCTTGGTTTCTTTCGTTCATGCGTTCCAAGTATGCAATGGTACAGTGTAAAAGTTCACTATTGTTGATATCGCTTAGATTTACACGCCCCATTTTACTGAAGCGAAGTCCGACTGACTCTTTTTCGGGAATCGGTTCTTTCGAATAGTTAATTTAGACAGAACCGGTTCAAATCAGATTCCGTGGTTCTTTTACTTCGAACGCCATGACGTGATCCCGACATCCGATGTCGCGTGTTCTAAAAGCTTTTTTTTATCTAAGTAAATCTTGATACGACGATATTATAACATTTAGGCTACTGCAATTTAATGTGCCCCAGTTTAATTTGTTGCAGCCATTATTCAGCTCATTAATAATATGTCGTTTCAAACCTTTTTCAATAATCAACGCTGCATGCGAGAAGGGTCTGGCTACAGCTGGCGCTTGCACTCTCAGACACTTGCACTTCCGCTAGCGACGTCACTTGCAGTCTTTTTTATTTGTTATTTTGTTCTATTTATTGATTACTTTTTGTTTGAATCTCTCAACATTTTACAACAGTAGCCAGGTGGTGAAGACAAGAAAAAAGAAACTAAATTACGAAGTCACTTGCAATCGCCACTTGCACTCTCCGATACCTGCGACGTCACTTGCAATCGACACAAATGGTGCGTGTTGCCAATGGAGACAAGACGCTGTGGTGGTGATTAAATGATTATTTATTTATTTAGTAATTTATTAGAGGCTTTTATCCAAAGCGACTTACAAATGAGGACGACAGAAGCAATCAATTGTAGTATTAAAACAACTAAAAACAGATCCAAAACTAAAAGCTAAAACTTTATAAATACTACCTATACACATTTTAAAAATAAAGAAATTAAATAAAAATGACAAATGCATACAAAAAAAATTCAAAACTTAACATTTAAAAGAAAAACAAAAAATAAAGCTAAAAACAATTCAAAATATTAAAGAACAAAAGGTATAAGAGTATAATAATGATTCTAACATAACACTAAGCCAAACACCAAAAAAAACAACCACATATGTGTATGTACAACCACACATACATACATACAGACAGAATAAATTCGCTCATAATGTAACTAAAATTAAAATAAATAACAAATACAAATTATACAAATCAAATGACAGTAGTTTATCAGTAATCCTAAAAAATAACACCGCCAAACACACATGCTAAAAAACAACAACTTACACATAGTAAGAAATGGTTATAAAAACTGAAACAGAAGCGAAACAAGTACGTTAATAGGAAAGAGGAGAAATAAAAAGCAATACTTATTAAAACTAATGAAAGTACTATACAAGTATAAGTATTTAGTACAATGGTCCTGCAAGAAAAAGATAAGACCCGCAAATCCACGGCCACAGAACAGCAGAATATGACCGCAATGCGCAAAGTCTCTCGCTAAGCGTTTTCCTCCTGTCAAACAATCAAGTTGCAAACATTGCAGCACGTTTTATTTGAGAAATGTTTACTTACTTTCCCTCCAGTTCAACCCAAATGCTTGTAATATTCAAAATCAAAGTAGGTCTACTTTATTGACAATTGTTTTACATTGTTTCTATCCACAAGTTCACTTCGCTACTCGGCTCATTCCGATTCGGTTATGTTCGAAATAAACGATTCAATGAATTGTTGACTCCAGAACCGCGGCGACCGATTCAGCCCGATTCGTCAATGAATCCTTTAAAGGGGTCCTATTATGCTCTTTTACAAAGTCTTGATTTAGTTTTGGGGGGAGGACTAGAACAGGCTCTCATACTAGGTTGTTCGAAAAACAAATTTTTTTTCACATATTTGACATTATTACAGCACCTCTCTCCCCAGTCTGATCTTTGTAACTTTGCAGATCTTTTTTATGCTCAAACAGCAACATTACAGACTAACTAAAGCTGAAAAAGCGAAAAAGCATAATAGCACCCCTTTAAATCGGCTTGTGTGAACCGGTTCAACTGATTCTTTGACGAGATCCGACTCAAACGAATGATTAATTCACGATTTGGAAAGTGGCTACTATGTGTTTCACAATCACACGACATTTACTTACACAGTTATCCAATTTGAAAAGATAAAGAAACAGACAAACATTATTATTATTCGTTTATTTATCATATACTGGTATTTATCTTTATTTTAAAAGGGTCATATGATGCTGCTAAAAAGAACATTATTTTGTGTATTTGGTGTAATGAAATGTGTTTATGCGGTTT
>NW_015557128.1:203931-204098 GCF_001515605.1 Sinocyclocheilus anshuiensis | reverse complement strand
CAGTGAGCAGAGGCCGGGGGCTAGCGTGAGGAACGGCCGGAGGGTTAGAGTGAGCAGAGGCGGGTGGGCTTGAAAACGGCACAGCTGGCGATTTCGACAAAGGAGCGTCCGGAAGGACATGTGACAACTCCGGGATGGACTCCGCTTCGTCCACGGTTAAAAGCCGA
>NW_015557128.1:193893-203835 GCF_001515605.1 Sinocyclocheilus anshuiensis | reverse complement strand
TATGCACCAAGAGCTTGTAACACTCCAAAGAGAAAGGAAAAATTGAAATCGCATCATATGACCCCTTTAAATGTATCTTTGGATTTTTCTTGGATTTTTCCTTCATACTGTTTGCAGTGATCTACAATCATAAGACAAAAAGTTAATGGTTCACTAGGTCGTGTACTTTAAGAGTGGAGCTTTGACCACATGCGCTCTCTTTCATATCTTTTTTTGTTGCTTTTGGGAGGGTTTGCATGAATCTGGTCATCTTTTCTTATGAAAACAAATACATTTTCTTTTGCAGAAATGTTACTGTACATTGTAGGTCTCATAGTCTTGTTGTATGTGTATCTGTGGTTCAGAGAACTGGGACGAGTTCCCAATAAATTGGGACAAAAACAATAAAGAAGTTTGTGTTCATCACAGGCTGTGACACAGGTTTTGGGAATCTTCTGGCCAAACACACCTGGACACAAAGGGTTTCCGTGTCATTGCTGGCTGCTACACGGAGAAGGGAGAAGTTGAGCTGAAGAAGTGCTGCTCTGACAAACTCACAACGCTGCATTTGGATGTGACCAATAATTATAGCATCAAAAAAGCCGCCGACACCATTAAAACCCTGGTGGGAGAGAAGGGTATGTCACAGAAAGTAATTTTACTTCTGAAGGATCATTTGACGCTGAAGACTGGAGTAATGGCTGCTAAAAATTCAGCTTTGCCTCACAGGAATAAATTGCATTTAGAAATATATTACAATAGAAAACAGTTATTTTAAATTGTAATACTATTTCACAATTTTACTGTTTTTACTGTATTTTTGAGCACATAAATGCAGCCTTGGTGAACATAAGAGACATTAAAACATTAAGAAATTAAAAAATACATTTTTAATTTAATTCCTGATTTTAAATGGATGCCTTTAAAAATTTTATGCAAGATTTGATTTAAAAAGTAAAATTTAAATCGAAAGAAATTCATTTAATTGATCATTCATTAATTGGATATTTGATCATAAATGCATGTTATCCTATACACAATACATGTGTGTGGTAATGCACAATATATAGCCTAGACATGCACAATATATGGGGTATTTCCAGAAACCTTAGATGATATTAATAACCAGTTTTTAACAAATGCAGTCATAAAGTCTCATTATTTGTCAGTTAATTTTGGTTTAGTTCTCAATAAAATAAATGGAATAAGGGATATTTAGGTTTACATATATATATATATATATATATATATAAATAAAAATGTCAGGAATAAATTTCATTTAATTTTAATTAATTTCATTATGTTCTTGTTGTTGGACTAATGAATTCCAAATATTATCCTTTTTATCCTTCTCATATTGTTCTTTAATGAAGTTGTTGGTCAAGTAGTTTCTTCACATGGTTCTCACATGACACTTCCTGTGTATTTGGCAATCTCCTGAGATTAAATAAAATGGTTTTATTTCATTGTGTGTGTGTTTGCAGGTCTGTGGGCCGTGGTCAACAACGCTGGGATCTCTTTCCCAACTGCTCCCAATGACTTGCTGGAAATTGAGGACTTCAAACAGATGTTCAATGTCAATCTGATCGGGGTTGTTGCCGTCACTCCGAGCGTGTTGCCGCTCATTAAGAAAGCAAAAGGCAGAGTGGTCAATGTGGCCAGTGTGTTCGGAAGGATTAGTACTCTGGGAGGAGCGTACTGCATTACTAAGTATGGAGTAGAGGCTTTTAATGACAGCCTAAGGTCAGTATGTCCAGTAACCAATTCTTTTTTGAATATGGAGACTTGTAAGGCCCACTCATTTTTAAAAAGCGGACACTGCAAAAACGGTAATTTAATAGACAAAGTCATTCTCAAGCAAACTGAAAAACAGCGTGCACAAAATATTTGTGCGATATTATAGTATGTATTTTCTTAATGGATAAAATATGGTAATTCTGAAGAAAAATATAATTATCAATAATGGACATGAAAAGTACCCTAATTATAGAATGACCCACATGTGAATCAATTAAAACCTTATTGTACATTTTTATAATATTGAATAGAAATAAAAACAAATTTTTAAAATGTTTTCTGTAACATTTTTAGCGAGTTTAATTTTTCCTTTATGATTTTCTAGATCACAAAGAAATATTTTTCCTTAATTTTACAGCATTTCAAACTTTCCCGGTATAAATATCCTCTCATTATCTCCAAAATATCTCAACTTTCTTGAGAGAATATTAAACCAGTAACATGATTATGTAAGCACAGAATTGAATACATTTCTTTAAAAGATTGATATAACACTCAGAGTTACTTTTATTACACCATCACCTTACCAGCATCACACTTGAGAAGCATGTGTTATTCAATCAGCTAAATCAGAACCTGTCAAAAGTGTCATTTCACCACCTATTTTGACCACAGCTACAGTATAACATGGCCAAAGAAACCAAGTAATGAATGTGTAGAAGCCAAACTAGGCCATAGGGTGTATTGCACAACCTCGGTGATGTTCATCGCTTGTGGTGCCCTTTGACCCCGGAGTCGGTTTGTGGCCCTTGAGCTCTTCTGCGCAGCGGGATCAGCACAGGAGTGAGAATCGGGGTTTCGGAAACAAGATCTACTGGATTTCACAGTGAAGGAGTATTGACAACTGCACTAGTCATGGTACGTTAGTCAATTCTGAACATGATCAGGTAATTTGTCTTTATTTCATTAATGTATAAAGCATAGTAGGGTTTAATGTGTGCGTGATTTGTTAATATTTCAGTGTTCAAAGCTAGAAATTATTTTTGCAATAAATCAGTGAAACAGTGAAAATCGGCAGCATCTCGTTCCCTCTCGGGGAACTATGGTTATATGCGTAACCCGAGACGTTCCCCTTTGTCACCAGGCTAACAGGAATGCACTGCGGCATGGCTGAGTGACCATTCCATTCCCCATAGTGTCCTCTAGAGGATGCAGCGCGAGTTCCCTTGAAGGGGAACATACCGTTATAGTTGTGACGCCACCTAGTGGCTGTTGAATGATTTGTATACAATTACGTTTTTGTTTAGCATTAAACAAATTAAATTATAAGTGTTTAGTTTCTAGCAAATATTCTATGCTCTAAAATACGGTGTTAAATGCATGATTTAATGGAGGAAAATTGTTGTATTCAATTATGAAAAAATTAATTTTGCATTAAGGTAATGAAGACTGTTTTTTAAACCAACGAGAATCTAAAGAAAACGTGCTTAATTGTCATAAAAATAATGCAAAGAATCGTAAAGATCTTATATGTGCTTAATTATTGATCGAAATGTAAACGTTTTTAGCGTTATTATTATTTTTTTTGTTACAATCAGACAGCCAGACATTGTAACGATATTGTGTTTCTCCACTTTTTTGTGTTTCTCCAACCAGTGCACGGTTGTGCACTATAATCAGTTTTAATATGGTCAGTCCCGATGGAAGTTTATGCGTATAAACTTTCACACAGTAGCACAACCTGATTTGAACTAAATAGGAATCTGCCAACAACACAAATTCACTGACGCCCTGTTTTTATACAGTCTATGAGGACGCCTCGCCTTTTCTCTAAAAGTGTTATTTATCACAGCTTTTGCTCTCGTGTCTCTTCTTTTAAAGTTAATAAAGTACCCTTGTTGTTCTCTAGGACCTTCTGGACTTTGTTCAGGTGAGAATGTAAACACTATCTTACAAATAATAAAGAAAAACAAAAAATATTCACATAAAATCTAAATATATTAATTTATTCTATATAAAAAATAAATAAATAAACGTATAAATAAAAAAACATCTAAATACAAATATTCATCTAAATAAAAATAAATAAATACATAAAGAAAATAAATATTATACACACCTACAATTAATGTTTAAGATTTTCAAATATTTCTGCCATTATTTATTGACTGATTGATGAAAGTGGGGTCAAACACCAATGTCACAGTGTTTTTGTAATTACAATAACTGTTACAATTGCATTTACCGTGGTAAATATCTAAGGGTAAGAAAAATTTGGAATTAAAAAATTCCATGGGCATGTCTAGTAAATCTTTTCTAGTTATATTTAGCTTTAATAACAATATTAGATATTCACATACACATTCAACATATTATTGAATATTTCTCAAATCTAGTAAATGGAAGGAAACATTTTTGCCTGAAAAGTCTACATGGAATTGTTTAGTTTTGTACATCACAGAAGAAGGTCGATGTTTATGCAGCACAGCTTCACCCGTCTCCACCCGCGGGTGTTCTTCTGCGCGGATCTGCTGCGCTGCTGCGGTTCTCTGGCCGTTCTCGCGCTTGTCGCCGCCGTCTGGTTCTTCCGAGACTCACGAGAAACACGTCCTGGTGACGGGCTGCGATAGCGGCTTCGGACACCTCGCGGCGCGGCAGCTCGACCGGCGTGTCTCACGGAACCTGGTGCCTCCAGGCTGCGTGCGTCCGCCTCCCCCAGACGGAAGACGCTTCTGCTCAATGTTACCGACAGCGCAAGCGCAGCGAGACCGGGGAGAGAGGTGAGACGGGCAGTCAGATAGGGTGCCAGCTCGAGTCAAGCACAGCAAGAGATAAAGCCGAGATACAGGCACTTTGACGACCACACAGCCCTCAGACCAACTCATAAATCTGCAACTCTTGGACAAGCGCTTTTAGTTGACCGGGAGGAGCATCTTCAGCCAAATGCCATTCTCATACCAAAGCTGCATCATTTATTATAGAACCACATACTTTCCTCATAATGCACCTGACATGTTTGTTTGCAGACTTCAGTGACCTTTGACCTTAAAGGGATAGTTCACCCCAAAATCAATATTTGCTGACAGTTTACTCATGCACCTCGGGCCATCCAAGATGTAGATGAGTTTGTTTCTTTATCAGAACAGATTTGGAGAAATGTAGCATTGCATCACTTGCTCACCAGTGGATCCTCTTTAGTGAATGGGTGCCGTCAGAATGAGAGTCCAAACAGCTGATAAAAACATCACAATAATACACAACTAATCCACACGACTCTATTGAATTGAAAAGCTGTGTGTTTGTAAGAAACAAATCCATCATTAAGATGTTTTCACTTTAAACCAGCTTCTGGCCAGAATATCCATAATCCATAATAACACTTCCTCCAATGAAAAAGTCCTCCAATGTTACACTTTTACTATAAAACCATGGTTAATTTTCTTAAGGGATTTGTATTTGTCTATTCTTTCTTTCTTTCTTCACTTCACAAGACATTAACTGATGGACTGGAGTGGTGTGGATTATTGTGATGTTTTTATCAGCTGTTTGGACTCTCATTCTGACGGCACCCATTCACTGCAGAGCATCCATTGGTGAGCAACAAAGTTTAGCTACAAACTACAAAAGTACAGATTTCACAGGCCATAAGGACTGAAATAAATAAATAAATGAATTCAAATATAAATAAAATACATAAAACATATACAAATATTTTAAAATTAATAAAAATAACATTTATTATTTTATATTGCTAACAAGCCATACGTTTCATCTGGCTATAATTTAAAAAAGCCAAAAAATCAATTTCTAACTATGGTCCGTCACCACAACGTCAGTCTTTCTGAAGTTAACCTTGAATCACTTTGACATTTCACTGAGTAAAACTTTTAAACCGTGCCCATACTTCAACTTCTTTGAGATTTGCATCTTTACTTCAATGTCTAATAATGTCTCTAAAATAATTTTATTCTCTCTGGCTGATATCAGGAGAGATATGATGCACTTTGGAGTGAACGGAAGTATCACTGAACCAGGCTTCTTCAAGACACAAGTAACAGATCTG
Source organism: Sinocyclocheilus anshuiensis (assembly GCF_001515605.1). Taxonomy (NCBI): domain Eukaryota; kingdom Metazoa; phylum Chordata; class Actinopteri; order Cypriniformes; family Cyprinidae; genus Sinocyclocheilus; species Sinocyclocheilus anshuiensis. Next base: position 198,056 of record NW_015557128.1, on the reverse strand, counting down.
AGCCTCACTGAAGATGATCTGAAGAAATGGTGGAGCAACCTCCCAACAGAGGTCAGGAGAGCCTACGGAGACTCATACCTGCAGGACTGTGAGTGCTTCTGGTGACATATCAATGCAGATTTCATGCAACACTACTTTAGAATTTGGAGATTTATATCATGATGCATTTAAAGGTATAGTTCATGCAAACATGCTCATCCAATGACACACATGATACTTGACTTACAACAATGTGACATCTCTGCACTTCTCTCAATCGTTTCCTCCAGATATAAAGTTGCAGGAGTTCTCCATGAAGATTGTGGCCAGTAGTGACCTTTCCAAAGTGACGTCATGCATGCAGCACGCTCTTTCAGCACGTTATCCCCAAACATGCTACAGTCTTCTGGATTCCCCTCTCGTACCTGCCTGTATAGCAGACATCTTCACCAACATTATAATGCCTTCCACGAAGGAGAGCTGAACAATTCTACAAAGAATTACCGAAAACGGCACTGCAGCTCAACATATCAAGACAAGCATCTTTGTGAATTTTTGTCTGTGAAACTGATTGCTGTACGCAACAATTTTTACACAGCCCTGCATCTTGAAAAACAATTCTGCTGATTTGCAAAAAAAGGCCTAATATTACCTAATTTGATGATGCGGAGTTCGAAAATATCAATAAAAACTTTCCATCATGTAAAGCAGTCAAATGTCAAAAGTTCATATCATCAAACTGCAAAGTAGTGGAAAATGTGGAAATCGGAATTAGGCATAAAATAATGTCTTTGGAATCATTCATATGTGAAAATGGGCTGAGAATTGAACAAATGGTTGCAAACTGACTCAGAGCACGATGGGAATCATGTCTTCGTGGCAAGTTTTCTGCTGATTAGGGGGAAAATACAAGACGACTTCACCTTACAAATGGTTGTTGAAAGCAAAAATGCTATGAAATGCATCATATTTTGTGAGAAAGTGACATATAATGCAATGAAAATACATTTTATGCATTGTTGCATTTTCCATAAATAAAGCACCCTTTAGTGTCCCACAACACACTGATTCGTTCATGTATATGTTTATTTTTTTAATAAAAAGTGTGACCGTGTCATTTTTAAGAAAAATGTCATAAATGGATATTCTGATGAAGACGAGACTTCTCCAATCATTTAGTTTGCTTAAACCCTACGCTCACATTCACCTGCCTCCAATTTGGGTCCAACACCTACATCTCAACATCAAATCATAAAAAAAACTTTTTTTAGTTAATTATTTCTTTTTTGATAATCCATTACACTTGGATGTATGTGCCAACACAGAAATCAATATAGTTTCACCTAGACTTTAAAATCATGTCATAACTTACTTAATCTGAACTTTTCTTTTAAATAAATAAAACCGAGCATTTGGATGGGTAATGTGCTTTGAAGGAATGACTCCAAATGTAAAACTCTTCAACACTTCTGCCATTGATGGTTCCATGAAGAACCTTTTACATCCATAATGCCTTTATATTGCACAAAAGGCTCTTTATATTGGAAAAAGGCTGTTACACACGCCAAGAGAGAGAGAAAGTATTTTTATTTTTTGTAAGAACTGTTCTCTAAAGGTGCTTGGGGGAACCAGAAATGGTTAATCTTCTACAGCATCACTGTGCAGCAAAAAAAAAAAAACCTTTGCAAAGAGTGAAGAACAGGCTTGAAGAGAACCAAGCGCATAGATCTCAAAGCTCACTAACCTCCCAAAAGATCATCTTTGTTTTAATCACTCCTCACTCACACACACTCATTTCTTCAACCCTATCAGTCAACACCAACTTCTGGAGAGTTTTTAAAGGCGTCCCTATAACTAGTATCACCTGTCTTCACTAATTAACCCAACCCACATCATTTAGCTCATTAAAACCATAAGAAAAAGAGGGGTTCCTTGTTTTTTCTAGATTATAAAATAATTTTAATATAATATTGATGGACTATATATATATATATATATATATATATATATATATGTGTGTGTGTGTGTGTGTGTGTATCTCTTGTACATAAAAAACTTGTACATTTCTTATAAAAACAAATTTATTTGATTTTTCACAGCAGCATTAATTTGTTTCCAGTTCCTTTCTATAGTCACATATCAGCATGTCAAGATGAATAAATTCATAATATAAATTTTTAAATCATTAATATACAAAATAATTTCAAATATACTGACTTCACTGCCCATGCACTTCATCAGATGGGAAAGTAAATATGAAAAGCCACTGAAACGCTGAATGGGACATCAGAGATCTCCAGATATCACAGTCATAATCACATGCATATAAATTTCAAGTATTATTTGAATATATAAAACAGAAGTGGTGTGTCTTCTACTTCTATTAAAATGTGTTTACAGCAGAATGTGTCACTGCATCATCATATTTTTAGAGTCGCTTTCTCTGGATCTCATATTTGGAGTAGTTTACCATTTCTGACATTATTTCCTCACCCTGATGTCACTTGAAACCCATATGCTGTTATTATGTGGAAAATAATCAGCTCTTTTTCACGCAATTCGGTGTCAGTTCCTTATAAAAACTATAACTTTAGAAGACTTAAAATATAATGCACAAGTCATCTGAACAAGTTTTATGATACTTTTATGGTTGTTTTTGGAGCAGGTGAGTAAATAATGACAGATTTGTCATTTTTGGGTGAACTATTCCTTTAATAGCACTGTGCTCTTTTTCTCGAATCTGGCCGCTCCACAGATGAGGTATATGTACATAAGTGATTCATATGCATTGTGTTTTCTCAGTTGCGAAAACTGATTAAAAAAATGATTCACCTAAAAATGAAAATTTGCACGGGAGGAAGTGTTATTTATGAATTATGAACTGGTATTTTAGCTGGAAGCAACGGTTTGAAGTTAAAAAATGTCTTAATAATGGATTTGTTTCTTACAAACACGCAGCTTTTCACTTCACAAGATGTTAACTGATGGACTGGAGTGGTGTGGATTACTTGTGGATTATTGTGATGTTTTTATCAGCTGTTTGGACTCTCATTCTGACGGCGCCCATTCACTGCAGAGGATCCATTGGTGAGCAATTGATGCACTGCTACATTTCTCCAAATCTGTTCTGATGAAGAAACAAACTCTACATCTTGGCCTGAGGGTGAATTTTCATTTTTGGGTTGACTGTTCCTTTAAGAAGAATCAGCTCAAATGGCAAAGTCTCAGCTGGCTCTCGAAGCACTTTTCTCAGTATTGCTGGCATATGTATGTGTGTGTGTGTGCGAATCTCCAGGAATAAGAAATAATCTATTTCAAAATAACATCTGACCAGAGGATATCATCAAACAAAATCTTTTCAATTTACAAATGTACAAAATATTCATAACATTCTCCTTCAGCAGCATCAGTGCAAAGATATACAAATATGACGTTACAATAATAATAAAAAAGAATCATACAATGTGAATTGGCATACAAAATATCAGAAGGCAAAGTCTCTTTCCTGTAGACTATACAAACATTTCATCTATTCTCATCTATACTTTTTTTTGTTTCAAAAATAATCTTAAATTGATTTCTGTCGTATGCAGGCTGCATATAAAAATAGATTCTGTGCAAAGGGATGTTTCTTTGTATTTTCCCATGTGTGTGTGTGTGTGATGGTCATATTTCACTGTCCTCTTTAACCAGGTTGGCCGTGTCTCTGAAGGTGTCCTCTGTCGGTGAATACGCGCCGAGTTTCTCTCGCTTCTGGGGTTTGGGAGGAGGAACGAAAGGAGACGGCTGTGATGAAGAGCTGGCGTCTGCAGCTCCATGCGTCTGCTCATCCTGCATCTGACACGAACAATGATAATGTGAACTTAAACATTAGTATCAGTGAACACATGCATATCACTCTCACATCAAGACCCAAAAAATAGCATTTACACGCTATTACTGCTACTGGAACAGTTACTGTCTCTCATGTGGAAATACTGCAGATGGTTTATTACAATGCATTTTAGTAATTAAGTGCTGTACTTGAAGGAGGTTTAATGAGCTGATTAATGACAAAGGCACAAAGAAGCGCCAGTGTTATTTTAATACTGCTGATATTCTATTATAGTTCTTCATTTTTATGTTTTCTGATTTCATACTAATTTTAGTTAAAGGGGTCATATGATGCGATTTCAATTTTTCCT
>NW_015557128.1:157122-193789 GCF_001515605.1 Sinocyclocheilus anshuiensis | reverse complement strand
ATTATGTCCCCACTGGATGCAACAAATGCCTCGTTTATAATGGGTTTTAATGTTTTTGTCTCGTTGCTCCGGCCGGATAGGGCATCACAATATGATAAGGAGCGTAACATTTCCGTCACACGCTTGAGGAATTCGGCCAATCACATCGCACTGGATAGCTGGCCAATCAGAGCACACCTCGCTTGTTCAGACCGATGAGCTTTGCACAAATCGACGCGTTTTTTACCTTAAACCGCATAAACACATTTCATTACACCAAATACACAAAATAATGTTTTTTGTAGCAACATCATATGACCCCTTTTAAAGCTTTAGTAATTTTGTTATTTTTATTAGTTTTTTTTTAATGAGTCTATATAGTTTTAGTCAGTTTTAGTTTATTTAGTTCTAGTTATTTTAGTAAAAACAAAAATTAAAATGAGAATTGTTGCCTTGGCAAGTAGCTGAAATGAAAAACATTTAAGTAATAAAATTACTACAATGAAAATCGAAATAAATTAAAGCAAAACAGAAATATTTAAAAACAAAAAAACTAATAAAATGACAAAAGGGCAAAGTTACTAAAATTAATTTGAAAACATACAAAAAAACATTTAAAATAAATGCTATGATAGCATATACAAAAAGGCTTTTATACTTTATTTCAGGCAATCTTTGTTTTATTTTTTTATGGTTTTAGTTTTAATTTTAGCTAATGATAATAACCCTGAAGACTGGAATAAACTATGGAATGTAGGTCATGTGACTCTTACTGTACTTTTGTCGGACTGTATTTTGACTTCTGTTGCTTTTTTAATATTTATCTATTAAACGATGTCTTTCTCTTTTCTGCACTTCATTTATGTTCTAGCTTATGTACGAATCTTGCTATAAACTTTCCATTGTGTATTATAAATATTGGCTTCTATGACAAAATTCTTGTGATTTTTAAGTCGCTTTCAAAAAAATGTGTCTGCTTAATGACAAAATGTCCTTGCTTGCTTGACTTTTCACAACTGTTTCTTGTTTCACTCCTTATTACTTTTGTTTAGAGAAGTTAATTTATAAATCAATGTTTACATAGTCAGAATATGACAAATATTAATCTAAATTTTAATGTGCATAGAAATGTGGTCAATATTCAATGTTCTGCAATAAAAACGATGACAATGTAATATTTGAAGTTGCCTTTGACTTGCTACTCACCTCTGAATATGTAGGGTTTTCAAATGTTGTGCTTGGCTTCAGTTTTCTTTTAAAGAAACTCCATTTGGACTCCTGCAAAAAAAAAAAAAAAAAATTATATCTATATATATATATGTATATACAGTATATATAAATAAAATAAAAAAATTAAATAAAATACAACATGGTCACATGATGGAGAAACCACAGGAAATAATGGCTAAACTGTGGACAATTGTTCAGATGCTCCCACCTGTGTGGTCGTTTGCTCTGCAGCTCCGCTCTTCACCTCCACTGCCTGTTCATGAGCGGTATATGTAGGGTTTGAGAAGTTATTCTCCACCTGGTCATCGCTGATGTTCACAGTGACCTGTATGAAGCACAGAAACTCAACACAAGACCCACTCAGGTCGAAAAGGTTTGATTTATACTGTAAGCAGTGTCGAGAGGGTTTCTAGAAGCAAGTATACCTGTGTAGCGTGTATTACTGCCGGATCGCTGGCTGAGCCGGCTGCAGTCGAGTACAGAGGATTCTCAAATGTGACTGGCTGCCTACCAGAGTCTGCGAAATTCTCATCCTAATAAAGAAAAACAGAGAATTCGGATCAGACACAAAGAAAATGTCTTACATAAATATTTTCAGTAGCTGTTATTTATCAATGCTATAGCCCACAGCTAGCTATAGACCGATATCAGCCACATCAATTAAATCGGTCAATATTTTGGGCACTTAAATCTGAGATTATCAGCAGATAACCATGCTCACTTGGTAATAAACAGAAGCCGTCTGCTGTTCAAAAGATTTTGTAATGTTTCTGAATGTCTCTTTTGTGTGTATTTGATCAAAAATACAGTAAACACAGTAATATTGTAAAATATGATAACAGTTTGAAGTAACCATTTTCTTTTTGAATATCTTTTTAAATGTAATTTATTCCTGTGATCAAAGCTGAATTTTCAGCATCATTACTCCAGTCTTCAGTGTCACGTTATCCTTCAGAATCATTCTAATAAGCTGATTTGCTGCTCAAGACACTTTTCTTATTATTATAAATGTTGAAAACAGAAAGTTCAAAAAAGAGCGTTTATTTGAAATATAAATCTTTTGTAACTATAAATCTCTTTACTGTCATTTTTGATCAATTTAATGCATCCTTGGTGAACAGAAGCATTCATTTCTTTGTAAAAGATGTTCTTTCATGTTCTTTATAAAAAAAAACACTTACTGACCCCAAATTTTGCAAAAGAGCCTACCCTATCATTTCCATTAACATTAAATCAATTATCACTGATTTAATTACCGTCATTTTCTCATTTGATCGGTCGATGACTACTTTTAACAGAATAGCCTAAATCAAATAGCCTAAAGTTTTCATTGTGATTAATGATACAGCAGAATCCTATTAGAAACTAGTGCACTTATAAGTCATGGAAATGATAACATTAACACTGGGGTCAAAAGGTCAACCAGGGATTTAACGCCTCATAGATAAGTCAAGAAAAATGTGCTGAGTGCACTTAACGATCCAGGAGTCATAAGCTACTGATAAATCAGCACAAAAGAGCACATTTACCAGCTGCATGGCCCTGTCGATGAACGACACTCCCAGAGTCTGAGGCTCCAGGTCCATCGTGACATTGTCACCTGAATGAAACGACACTCCATTTCCTGTGTCTGCCGACTTCACCAGGCTGCTCAGACTAAGAGAAACAGAAAAACAGTGGAGAAAAAAAATTGGTACATGAAAATTACACCAACTCAAACACTGCTTTTGCTGATCAGAGACACAAAAGCGTCTTAATGCTCTCTTTGATCTAATCTAATGACATGGAAACTTCACAGAGAAATAAAAAGCAGATTAAATCCATCGCAATATTGAAGATGTTGCTTAATTGCAAATATGACACGAATATTCAATATAACAGAGCCTATGCAGTAAGTTAACTTTAGTAGGCAGCAACCTACACATTTTTAACTAGATGTTGTTACAAAATATTTCTATTTCAAATAAATGCTTTTGAACTTTCTATTCATCAAAGATTTCTGAAAAAAATGCATTACACTTTCCACGAAAATATTAAGCGGCTAAGTGTTTTCAAAATTGATAATATTAATGTTTCATGAGCAGCAAATCAGCATATAAGAATTATTTCTGAAGGATCATGTGACACTGAAGACTGGAGTAATGATGCAATTTCAAAAACATTTAAAAACCTTAGCTAACGCAAAATTCTGAACGGTTGTGTATTTGGACACTCAAGTCATTTATTTGGCTGTGATGAGCAAAATATCAAACCAAGTGGCATTTATTTTAAGGAAATAAGCACTTTTCAAGCAACAAAATCGACAAAATAATTCATAATATTTACAATAGATATGCTGTTCATACATCCACTAAAAGCACATCAAGACCTGTTGGTTAAAGTGAAGTCATATGTTTTTAAGCGAGGCTTTATGGTTCAGCTCAACTGTAGGTAGTTGAGTGGCATGTTTGTGTTGTACCTGGGTAGTTTAGGCATTGACGGGATGAGAGAGCCGGTGCGCTTGTAGTTGAGGAAAACTCCCACAACCAGAGCTCCAGTAATCAGAATAATAACCACTGCTAAAAGGACGGTCACAGCTACACACACACACACACACACACACACAGTATGTAAGACATACGAGTGCAGTCTCACTACTCTTCATTTGAATTTAACATGCTGAACGAGCTGGTTAGAGTAACCAGAGTGGATAAATAACAGCATCACATGTTACAACCGTGAATAAGAGTGTTTACTCAACACTTACAATGAAACATTTTTATAACTAATTAACAAGTAAGGGTTTGTTTACCTGTCCCTGCAGGAGCACCTCTAGACTTCCCCATTTCACAGTAACTACCCGAGTATCCGTATGAACACCTGAGGAGCAAAAACACTGACCCGTTAGAGACAATCTGACATTGACAAAACCAATTTCTCTTTTATTCTAAAAATAAATAATAATTTCATTCCATGTCCATAAAGGGGTCACAGCATGCATTTTTAAACAGTTTATTTAACTACATTTTTACCTTGTGTACATTTGTAATGTTAATAGTTTCTTTTCCAGAAATAATAATTTCGATTTTGGACCATTGCTACATGTGTTCATGCTTTCAGATGTATTTATATGTTGCTAATGTTCAGAACGAGTCATTTCAGAAGCTTAGTTCAAATAAATTGTAATTTTTTAAAATGTAATTTGAATGTAATAATAATTTTTTAAATATTTAAATGATTAAATTATTATGAGTTCATATTAAATATTGCAGCAGTCATTGATCACTAAATATCTATCTATCTATCTATCTATCTATCTATCTATCTATCTATCTATCTATCCGTACTACCATGTACATGTGGCAAGTATCACCTATATTAATATACATACTGATGCCTCCGTTAAATTGATTTTTTTTTTCAATTTCTGATGATAAAATTAGTAATTATAGCATTTTTAACATTTTATAGGCCTATACTTCATATTTATTATAATAGGTTTATATGAAGATTTAAGGTATGTACAGTATGTATAAATATATATATATATACCATTTGTATTGTTTTATTCATATATCTGACATCAGTCATTTTAATAGTCTTTTTTACATAGCCTTTTTTCTAAAAGTTCTAAAAGTTCCAGCAAGCTGTCACAGAACAATGAACACATCTTTTAAAATTTCAATGAAAATATGATTCCTCATGATATGAGCCCTTTAAATAACGGCTGTGATGCTCTACACTAGTGTTCACACTCACTTGCACTTCGGCAGGCCTCCCTCATCAGTGTAGCATGTTCCTCCGTTCATGCATCTGCATGCAAGCGGCATGGACACCTCTGCCTCAATGGCTGCAGGTGCAAGGCACGCCATGAACGAATGCAACACAGCCACAATGTAATCAAACACTCACTTTTATCTCAATGCACTGAAGTCAAAACACCACGACAATAATGAAAACACGCAGTAGTATCAGCACATGCATGTATGTTATGAAATGGACTGATGGGATGCAATGTAGCCAGTCAGCTCTTCTCACAAACTAACAGCAGTGGGCATCTGTTCATCTCTTACCGGCATCACATTCATTCTTGTTGAAAGCGAACAGCGTGGAGCCCTGTGGACAGGCACAGGTGTATCCACCTGGCCGCAGCAAACACAGGTGACTGCAGACACTCTGACAGGGGTTGAGCACTGCAAAAGAATGTGAACGGTGATTTACTATTACAGGAATTATCTTTGGCTAAAAGAAATGCGGTGAAAAGGAACTGAGGAATTGGCACTTTCATTCAGCTTAATTCACCTCAGATGTGGTTTCTACACAGTTGTTATTGTGTATAATGACAAATGCAAAACCACTATCATGACCATATAGACCTATTTAGACATATGTCATTTATTGCTAATATATATATATAATTTTTTTTTCATTTATATATATAAAATGCATAGCCATATCAATTGCAAGCCATATCAGGTATTAAATAATGTCTAACTGCAATAAATTACATTTTAAAATACATTAAAAAAGAAAACCATTCTTTTAAACTGCAAAAATATTAGCTAAATTTATATTTTTTAACTGTAGTTTTGATCAAATAAACGCAGCTTTCGTGAGCAAAAGTGACTTTTTTCAAAAACATAAAAAAAATCTTAATTATTCAGTTTTTTAGTGCCTTTATTTTTATTTTTTAATACAATATTTGAAAATGAAAATATTATATTAAAAGATAAGAAGAAAGGCACTAAAACCAGAATAATTAATATAGCATATACCAATTAAAATATTATATTAAACGATAAAAAAGAAGGCACTAAAAACCAGAATTAAGGTTCATAACTATCCATTTTATAATGTTAATTTCAAGCCTTTTTTGTAAATCAGGTATTAAATACTGACCGATTCATAATTCATACATTTTTAAAAATAATATTCCATCAAAACAAATATAAAAAGGGGAAATAAATGAGATGATATGAAAATGAACTACCTTATTTGTGTAGTATTTTATTCAATGAATTATCCAAATATAGGCTTTAACACAACAATGTTTTCACTAAATTGAACTAAATAACTATATTGTGATATACTGTCAGTGTGACATAAAACTATTCATACTAGAATATAATATGTGACCCTGGACCACAAAACCAGTCTTAATTCCCAAACTTATCTTTTTTCCACACTTCTCCCTTCTCTTTAGTCGTCCAGTACACGTGTCCCTCGAACACATCCAGACTGTAGGGGTGACCGATGTCTGCAATAACAACACACGTGAGAACACTGGCCAGTCAAAAGCAGTTTTGGGATGCATTGCTCCGATGTCTCACCTCCTGATATGATGACTTGCCGGTCTGTTCCGTCCACTTTCATCGATTCAATGATGTTTTCTTTTGAGTCACACCAGTAGATGCGGTTTTCATTCAGGTAGTCCAAAGCTAAACCAGTAGGCCAGCCCAGATCTTCATCTAACAGCACCTCTCTGCGCTGCCCATCCATCCACGCCGTCTCAATCTTGGGCTTTCTGCCCCAGTCGGTCCAGAACATCTTACTATAACAGATACATGCACAAAATAATGCTCATTATTGACAACAACAGTATGAGTTTTGAAGAATCGGAGTTCCCACACCGTATGATCAATGAATTTTCAATTATATTGTAAGTTGTTTTGTGATTATTAGATAAGTGCTTAAGATTTTTGTATTTTTATAAGATGTATTAATTTTATTTCCATGACTTTTCCAAGACCTAAAAATCACAATTTTAAACATTTCATGACCATGCCATCCCTCGAGGCTGTTTACTATATTTTAATCCCAAAATACAGTAAATATATAGTTTAATATACAGTATTTTAATCCCAAATGAGCAGTTATATATTCATATTCTTACCCTAGACTAGGATTGACCACAATAGCGGCTGGCTGATCAAGATCGCTGTGAATTAACCACTTTCTGTAACGTCCATCCAGTTTTGCCACTTCGATTCTATTAGTGCCAGCATCTGTCCAGTAAATATGGCTAATGGAAAAGACAAAACACATAGCAGAAGGACTTTTTATTTCTCTGGAGCTGTCCCAGTAACCAGTTAGACAATCTGCATCAGAGCTCAAGTACAGTAACGTTTAGAGAAGTATTTCACGTACCCTCCAATCCAGTCCACAGCGATGCCGTCAGGGCTGGAGATGTATCTGAGGTTCAGGTCCACCTCCTTTACAGGATTATTTCCATGGTCATCAAACGTGGTCATGTAGGCCCTCTTAATCGCACCGAACTCTGAGCCTCGTCCCAACACTGTCCAGTACACTATACCTGAAAAATCATTTTCAGAAATGTCAAATTATGCTTCAGTTTTAATACATAACCTGATTACAGAAACACAATAATACAACACTGCAACAGTGATCATGTTTTCAGGAACTTTGGTTGGTTTGGCAGGAATTTCAAAACATACTTCAGTAAAGAGTTCAAGTCACAAACCAAACCAACCAGATCCGAGATGGATTTTTTTAAATTTCCAGAAACTTCTTGTTTAGCTCAGTGTTGTTATTGTTAACCTAAAACAAACAAAAAAACAAAAAATATTTTTTGTTAATTGAAATAAAATAAAATATAAATATTAGATGAAAACCTAAACGTAAATAAACATTAAAACATTTGAAATGTTGCAACTAAATGAAATAAAGTAAGTTTAAGTTGAAGTACTGAAATTACTTAAAATAAAAAATAAATAAACAAACAAACAAAAAAACTAATAGAAAAATAACAAAAATAATAAAAACGACAAAACAACTAAAACTGAATATGAAAACTAAAAATGCAAAAATAAAAGCTATTAATAATAATAGCAAAATATTAATAATAACAATAATAGTATATAAATAATACAAACATTTCTCTATGCTGTGTTATTATTTTTTAACTAAAAATTATTTTCATTAAATGAAGCTGAAAGCTGAAATCAAATCAAATACAAATATTAGAAGGAAACTTAACCTTAAAACCTAAATGAAAATTTGAAAATAAAAATAAAATGCTGCTTAAGTTGAAGTACTAAAGTACTTGAGTAAAATAAGTTTAAGTTGAAGTAATAAAATTACTAAAACCAAAACAAATAAAAATAAATTAAAGCTAAATAGAAAATAAAATAATAATGATAAAAGGAGATAAAGTTATTAAAATGAAAATTACAATGAAAACTGATATAAAAAAATGATGTAAAATATAAAAATAAAGGCTAATTCAAAACATGAATAAGTACTACAATAGTATATAAATAATACCAAAATAACCATAGTTCTGCTCTATTGTGCTGTAAATTGTGCTTCCCTGTGCTACATCTGCCTGAAACATTAAACATATATGTCATAATAGATGGGATATCCCGTGAATATTGTCTTACTTAGACCGAGGCCTTCTGGGTCCCACAGGTAGTCCAGTGCCTGAATGTGCTCTGCATTATCCACATAATCTGAGTACTGCGCCGATGAGAGATTAAATCGACGGATCCGCACGTTATCAGGCAATAACAAGACGGGAGGATTTCCTGAGAAAAAAACACACAGAGAGCAAAAGAAACAACAGAAGAGTGAAAAAGACACTTTCCCGTTAACACGTTAAATTGTGACGTTATTAAAGCCTAGTGACTTGAATTGCTGCCTACATTTGTAGCTACAGGTGAGTTCATATTTACCATTGTTTGTTGAATTATCACAGGCAAAAATCCAGTCATTTACACAATCAGAAATATTGCACGAGGGTAAAAGATTTCCCCATTTAGGTTTGACCAACGCAAAGCTGCTTGGTTTGAAAGTGACTTCTGTATGAGCATAAATATGTATCAAATTAATAGAGCATTCACATTTAGCATTAGCAGGTTGCTAAGCTAAGACCTCGCTACTAAAAAAAAAAAAACATAAAAAGTTGCATTTTATTGCATTATATCTGATATCTTTTATAACTAAAAATAGGAAAGTATACTTTCAGTCTACTTTTTATGTACTTCTCAGAAATGTGCTTTATGTACTTAGAATGACATTTAGGTATACTTGACTTATACTTAGAAAAATTTGAGCTATACTTGTGCTCCAGGAATCCATGGTTTCATTGTTAAATGGTAGGGGGTGCTATTACACATCTTCTGTACAGAATATCCAAAACACAAGCGAAGAAGGAACCGAAACAACAGATGCTTCCGCATGTAATCTAACACGATCAGACATAAAACAGCATCAAAACTGTGTAATGTTATGGAATAAAATGTCAACCCATGAAGAGGTAATGACTGTCAAGCTTTGGGGTGTTGATTGACTCCATCTATGTTTTGATTATCATTCAGAATCCAATTTATAGTCTTTTTTCAGCTTTTTGTTCAAAATGTTGTTTATTTCTTTTTTTTTTTTTTTATGAAACTTACCCACATTCAAGTGTTTATAAAAAAGAATGCATGAAGCTAGAATAAAATGTTTTTGTTTACAAGCAGATACCCTGTTCTTTCTTTTGATGTTTTGTATATTCAGATATTCATATAACAAAATATATACAAATTAATACCTAAATAGGGACAAAGTAGTGTATGATGTAAAGTTCCCTTAAACTTACGAGTATACTTGCAGTATAAAACTACTAAACTAATAGTTTACTGAGACTATACTTTAAAGTGTACTAAAAATGCTACAAGTGTTTAATTAGTGAACTATCAGTATACCTATTATTGAAATAGTACACTTACAAGTATACTACTAGTACACTGATATTTGTATACTTACTACATAAAGTTTACTTAAAAATATACTAGAACTTTAAAAATAAACTTGAAGTATACTTCTTTTTGGTAAGGGATGCCATTCAAATTATATTAGAAAATGAAAGTTTACAACGTTAAACAAATATTGGATAAAATAGTCAATTTTCAGTCAATTTTTGAAATGCTTTGTAATACATTTGATGGCAAACAATTTTTTTCAGTCATTCTGATTTTTTTATACTCAGCACTGAATAAATTATATTTAAAATAAAATATTTATATTTGTAATTAACGTTTCTCTCGTCTTTTTTTTCCCAGTTGAGCTTGCCGCAGTGCATTATGGGATTGCCTTCTCCCTGAAGGACACATGCAACGCTGCTTGAATCTGGCCTAAAGACGATATCTTAAAATGCAGGAAAATTATAGTGTAGCATTTTAGAATATTTAAAATAGAATGCTAAATATGACAACGGTAAAAGAGGCAGATATACAAGAAACAGAGAAAGAAAGAATGGTATAAAGAAAGAGCAGGAGGCTGTAAATGTTAAAAAAGAGAGAAGTAATAAACCACAGGCCTCACCCTCAGCAGCGCATTCGACTCCCAGCTGCTCTCCCACTGATCGAAACCCTTCAGCGCAGAAACATTCATAACTGCCCTTAGTGTTCCTGCACAGCTGTGGACACGTCCCGTAAATCTCACACTCGTTCACATCTGCAGATGAGCAGAAAACACCTCACATTATACATACAGGAAGCATTTCAATTCATAACGCTGTGGTAACATTATACAAGAACACACTTGTGTTGCTTTCATGCAGACAGAAAAGTGTCCATGCAAAGGACGGAATAAAAGACAAATATATCACTAGTTTTCTGTAGAGCTGGTTTATAGCTGAAACAAATTTGTTTCATGATTGAGGAATTTTCCAACATCGACACTGTCAGTGAACTGAATTGAATCCAGGGTTATTATAGTCAACTTAAACTAAAATGAAAACTAAAACCATACAAAAACATTCTCGTTACTTGAAATAAAACAAATGTTTACTGGAATAAAATAAAATACAAAAAACTAAACTTTAAAAAAAATTATTTCAGTTAGTTGTCGCAATATTTTTAATTTTAATTTAGTTTAAATTGATGTACTAAAATAACTAAATGTATATATATATATATACACACTACATAATTTATTATTATTATTAAAAATAAACAATAAAAATGACAACCCCCCCAAAAAAAATCTTTAACTCAAGTGAACATTAAAATGGAAAATACAAAAAATAAAAACTAATTCAACATATTAATATAAACTATAATAGTATGTCAGTTATATTAAAATAATACTGAACTGACTTGAGCTAAATAATGGTACTATTGTATCTGTAGAGCTGCTTATAGCTAAATTTATTTTTTTACATAATTGTTGAACTTTGAAACATTGACACTGTTTTTGAACTAATCGGAGCTAAATAATGATAACTGCCTTCTGTAGTGATCTTTACAGCTAAAATTAAAGTCTTTTTATTATTGCTGAATTTTGCAAGTGTTATTTTCCTGTTTATTTCAGTGAAGCTGCTTTGAAACAATCTGTATTTTATAAAGCGCTTTATAGATAAATGTGGCTTGACTTGGGTTTGAAGATCAGTCGCTGGAGCCCCTACAGGAGTGCCTGTTGTCCTGATTGGCTTCCGGAGTGCCACTATAAGCCCGTTTTACTGTAAATATTGAGGTCTTCTAATAAAGAAAGTATTCAGATGATTCACAAACCATCGCAGGTGTTCTTGTCCTCCGGGTTGGGTTTATATCCAGTTCTACAGGAGCAAATAAAGCCCCCAGTCGACAAATCCGTGCAGTTATGCTCACACAGATTCTCACTGCATGTGCGCCCATGGCCATAGTCTAACAGAGACAGACGAAGAAATGTTACAAAGACGTGCAGGAAAACAGGATCTAAGCTTTTTGTCCTTGTTTGAGCTTCATCCACTTTTGTTCATGCAAGAAAGAAAATAATAAACAACGTGTGGGTGAGTGAATGAACAAAACTCACAGCAGCCGAGTTCATCGGTCTGGTCTTCACAGTCGTCATAGTCGTCGCAGGCGTACTGCAGAGGAATGCACTGACCGTTCCCACATTTATACTCGTCTGCAGAGCAGGGCCCATGTGTGGGAGTCACACCTGAGGAACCATTCACACAAAACAGGGTGCTTTACTAGTTTCAATAGAATTTAGGGAATTTAAAAGGTATAATTAGGTAAATACTACATATGGTTAACAATCTATTAACTGTTCCTCACAATGCTCCGGCCTCTCGTCGGTTCCATCACCGCAGTCATCTATAGAGTTGCAGAGCTCGTGACTGTAGATGCAGCGGGTGTTATCACAGCGGAAACGGAACGGAGGATCACATGAGATGTCCACTGAGGAGACAAGAAACATGATGTTTGTGCACTTTGTTCCACATCTAAAATGCCAAAAGTTGGATTTTACTAGGTTATTTAGCTGATGTATATTATACAAATTATATTAGAAAAAGAAGGTTTACAAAGATGATGATTTAGACAATATGATTTAGATAATACAAGATGTATATAATGATGTGTAGATTGATAAATTGATAGATCTTAAATTAGAGCTTTTCTCTAAATGTTTTGCCCAGTGGTTTACTTAATTATCCCAACCTGGCAACCATGCACATGTGCTCTCTCTACATTATATATATAAGTAAGTGTAAGTGACGTGACATGTGGCCAAGTATGGTGGTGACCCATACTTGGAATTAGTGCTCTGCATTTAACCCATCCAAAATGCACACACACAGCAGTGAACACACACACACACACACCGTGAACACACACCCGGAGCAGTGGGCAGCCATTTATGCTGCGGCGCCCGGGGAGCAGTTGAGGGTTCGGTGCCTTGCTCAAGGGCACCTCAGTCGTGGTATTGAAGGTGGGAGAGAGCGCTGTACATTCACTCCCCCCACCTACAATCCCTGCCGGTACGAGACTTGAACCCGCAACCTTTGGGTTACGAGTCCGACTCTCTAACCATTAGGCCACGACTTCCCCAATATATACCGCTGATGAGCTGAAAACACCGGCAAACATTTAAGTTGGAGCTGAGCAACTGAGATATTCTGCTCAAATAAAAGTGTAATACAACCAGACTGTTTACTTTCAGTCATTTGTGCTGTTTTCTGTGACCAAATCTGCGAGTTGATCAGGGTTGCCAGGTCCGTGCAACAAAACCTGCCCAACTGATAATGTAGCATTCTATTTCTCACAGGGGTGAGAGGAGGATTGTTTAACATGTAGACTAAAAAACAACCCACCGCAACAGTGTAAAAAATTTCACAGGAAAACCGCACACTTGGCAACACTGGAGTTGATGTTCTCTTGATTTGTGCTTATATGAAAGTGCAATAATTCTAACGAAATGTTAAAAAAATTAAATTAAATTAAATTACAATAATTATTATTATATCTCTGAGCAATATTTAAACCATTTAAACCAGTGGTCGCCAACCCGTCGATCACGATCGTAGATCTTTATCACTGTCCCAGTAGATCACGAAAAAAAAAAGTAAAATAAGTACAAAAATGCATTACATTTATGGGGTTATATTAATGTATCACTGAAGGGAACTGTCTTGAGAAAAGTTTCGATGGCAATGGCATTTTCTTCTCCGTATAAAGTGCATCTCTGCTTTGTTTACAGTGGTAAACAAGGAAACGCTATATTGCGAATAGAGCAAATAGCCAATAAATAAATTTGCTTAAAAATCAGTATCAGTATCAGAATCCAATTTGCTAGTAAAAAAAAAAAAAAAGAAAGAAAGAAAAGAAAATCTGAATTCTGAATCGGCTATGATCGGCGCATCACTAATTAAAATACTAAGTAAAAGGCCTCAAATTTGAAGTACAATCTTGGATGTCTTTTTCTATCAATTCTTCAATAGGTAGATCTTGTCTTTCATAAAGGCCGAGGTCAGGGATCTTGGGCCTAAAAAGGTTGGTGACCACTGATTTAAACTATTATTATGCAGGCCAGACAGACAGACAGATAGATAGAATGATATATAGATTCTCACAGCAGAGATGCAGTTCTTCATCTGAATTATCCCCGCAGTCATTATCTCCGTCACATATCCAATGCTGCTGCACACACACGTGGTTCTTGCACTCAAACAGGAAGGGTGGACAGTAGGTGCTGTTCGGGTAGCGTGTGGCTGAAATATGCACACATACAGCTCAAAGTCAAGATAAACATAAATGGGAGGTGACTAGCATTGCATTCAACATTCAGTGACTTTGCCATTGCTAGTGCTGTGCTATACTATTTGAACTACATGAACGCTGCTCAAAATGATCCTGAGCAATTTATCGGTTTACATTTTTTATTCAAAATAAATGTTTGTCCTTATAATCCTTAATCAAAATGGAGTTTTCCAGGACAAGATGTTCCTTAAGTTTCCATGCCAGTGGATGCACAACACTTTTGGACTCTAGAGGGTGCTGCAATATAACTCACAGCTATCTTCTGGTTACATTTCAGGAGCATCTCAGAATTTAAATAGATAAAAAAAAAAAAAAAACATGGCACACTCACGACAGGAGCTTTCATCAGTGAAGTCGAGACAGTCAGCATTGCCGTCGCATTTGAAGCGCTCAGCGATGCAGTGGCCGCTACTGCACTGGAAGTAACCCGGGTGACAGGTCCGCAGCTCTGAAACACATTCATCCACAAAGAATGAAGCCAATCTCTTTCAATACACTACGGAGAATGAATTATGCACACTCCCTGTAAGTCATTCACAAGATATCCAGGCACACAATTGCACTGAGATATCACCCACTGAGGACCAATCTGTAATAAAAAGACAGTATTATGATGCTGAACATGGTGGCAAGTGCCACGGCTATCTCCATCCCTCTTTTGATGGCCTTTCCTTTCTGCCGTCTCTCTTTTTCTTTCACTCACCGCAGTCTCTCTCGTCAGAATTGTCCTCGCAGTCGTTGTCATGGTCACAAACCCAGCGGTCAGGAATGCAGTGCAGGTTGTCACAGCGGTACTCGCTCTCTGTGCATGGACGAGGGGCTGCGGATGCATAAGAAGCGTGTCAATCAGACACACATGAACATACATACAAAGCAAATAAAGCAATAAGCCCAAAGAGGCTCTGACACTGTGATTTCACCACAAGTGAGGGGTGTTAGTTCCATAACAATGAAAACTTGCTGAAAATTCACTCACACTCAGGCCATTCAAGATGTAGATGAGTTTGTTTCTTCATCAGAACAGATTTGGAGAAATGTAGCATTACATCACTTGCTCACCAATGAATCCTCTGCAGTGAATGGGTGCCGTCAGAATGAGAGTCCAAACAGCTGATAAAAACATCACAATAATCCACACCACTCCAGTCCATCAGTTAATGTCTTGTGAAGTGTTTTTAAAGAAAAAAATTCATCATTAAGAGGTTTTTAACTTTAAATGGCTGCTTCTGATCAAAATGAGTCCATAATCCATAATAACGCTTCCTCCAGTGAAAAAGTCCATCCCCTGTTGCCCTCTAACATCAAAATCCACCGTTCTGGACTGTTCTCGCTTGTAAACGGAGCTTGATCTGTGCATATTTTTCTTCTGACTCAGACAAGATGGCTTTTATACTGAAAGAGCCAATATTACGTATAGAGGACTCGGTTTGAAGTTAAAAATGTCTTAATGATGGATTTGTTTATTATAACCACACAGTTTTTCTCTTCACAAGACATTAACTGATGAACTGGAGCAGTGTGGATTACTTGTGGATTATTGTGATGTTTTTATCAGCTGTCTGGACTCTCATTCTGACGGCACCCATTCACTGCAGAGGATCCATTGGTGAGCAAGTGATGCAATGCTACATTTCTCCGAATCTGTTCTGATGAAGAAACAAACTCATCTACATCTTGGATGGCCTAAGGGTGAGGAAATGTTCAGCAAATCTTCATTTTACAAATGCATTGAACATTCAATACAATTATGCACACTTTATTTTCACACAGACAGGCTGGTCCTTTTGCTGGTTTTAAAGTGGTTTTGGGCAGTGTTTTTTTCTGGTGACGATGGGAAAACAGCAAGCTGGCTAGCTTAATAAGGTAAAATCAGTTTAGCCGGGCTGGAAGACCAGATTAAACCAGCTAAGACTAGCAAACAAGTTTTTGCTAGCTGTTTTTTTCAGCAAGGATGTGGCGCAATGTCCAAAGATGTGCATCTGTCACTTGTCTGCATTAGCCAACAACTAAAAAAATAGCATAATCAGAATGCATAAATACATCTTGTGAACAGAGGTGCTTCACGCAGTGTTTATAAAGCCAAAATGCAACCGACACACCACCTGAACAGTTTCAGTAAAACAAAAAAAAGCCTCTGACACAGATGAGGGGGGTGATTATGTGTCACAGAACTGGAGGTTTATCTGATGAGATGCAGCTTGCTCTTTAAGGCTGTTTTTGGGAGGTGAGTTCATAGCTGAATTCATCAGGGGAGTGACCCGCGTTCACCACCCCTACAGCTCTTCTGCAGGGAGGAGAAAGTGCTGAAAAATCAGCAATTCTTTCAACATGCAGCTCAGAGGTTCAGCGCAGACCATTTGTCAACCTTTCACACCTCACTGCACCTTGTCTTCCATCACATCATCTCCTCCACTATTTTGGGTGAACTATCACTTTAAATCAATATTCACAGAATTTCTTGCCCTGTATGCATGTCAACGTTAAACCACAAGCACTAAATGCACCATATCTGATTTGAGAGCTACATGAAAGTTAAATGGACAATTTATGATATTTATATGGAGTTTAATTGCATTTTTGAAGCTTGACAGCCCAAGTCCTCATTCACTTTCATTAAATGGATATCCAGGATATCATTCTCAAATTCTTTCAGATCAAAGAAACAGATCAAATTCTTAATAAAATCCAATTTGTATGACTGAACCACACAAGGGGGAGTAAATAATGACTTTTAGTGAACTCTCTCTCTTGCTTCTTGCACTTTTTATATTGAACTGACTGAACCTGAGAGGTCAGACTGCTGCTACTCACTGCAGTTGTGTTCGTCAGATCCGTCGCCGCAGTCATTGTCTCCGTCGCAGCGCCAGCGCAGGGGGATGCACTGGTGGTTATCACAGCGGAAATCACCCGCCGGCTCACAGGTCAACTCCTCTGCAAACACAATACACAACACAAAAGCTAACATTAAACAAAAAAATGTTAGCATTTTGTTCAGAAAAAGAAGCACCTTTTCAAAGGGAAAACTAGTTTCCGTTTCCTATTGGCAGATATTTGTTCTTGTTTCAAGTATAAACATACTTAATTTTGTTAAATTTCTCATAACTTCATATCCTTTTGCATCTCAAGTATGAATCTTGATTTAAAGATGTTTAGGTATTTGTACTGGAAAAAAAGGAAGATATTCATTTTTTGCAGTGCATGCCACTTTTAATGCTACTTCATCAATTTCATCAGCACTACTTTATGAATTTAAAACGTTCTGCTCTGATTTAAGACCTTTTTAAGGCCTTAATTTGTGAAAGGGAGAATTAAGACTTTTTAAGACCTGCAGAAACCCTACATGAAGAATGCAGAGTTAAAAAACAGACAAGAAGAGAAGAAAAACAAGAGAACTTAAAAAGAGAGGAGATGAGGAGAGGTGAGATGAGATGAGATGAGAAAATGGGAAGAGAGGAGAAAAGGTGAGATATAATAATTTAATTAATTTATAATAATTTATGCATTTAGCAGACGCTTTTATCCAAAGCGAAATGAGACAAGAGGACAAGTTAAGAGGGAGGAGAAAATGAGAGGATAGGAGGTAATGAGGCAGAAAATATGCACATTACGGTGGACAGAGGAAAGGAAGGAAGAGGAGGAGATGAACAAACACACTCAGCAGTGCCCCACCTGATGCGGGCAGCACATTCTTACAGTCAGATTAGGGCGATCTCTCCTCTCTCTCCTCTCTGTGCAGGATGGCACTAATGGTGCGAGAGGGAGCTGATAAGACCTGGGAGAACCGGGGCTACGTGTGTGTGTGTGTGTGTGAATGTACATCGGTCAGATTACTGACAACAGACCAGTAAAATTAGAGTAAAAACCTCTCAATCCTTCCTGAAACAATAATCACAGCTGCTCACACACTGGTGCCTGACACAGACATACCCAACATGCACATGAATCAGTGGTGTGACCCCAGACAGGAGGAAGGGTCACCGAGGGCCCGTCCATCACAGACAGACTGAACTAACACTCACTAATGTAGCTCTGGAGTGTGAGAGGACCAATAACTCCTCATGATTTCAATCCATCATGACAAACACACAACATCACTGACACTACAACACTACAGACTCATCTTACTGAATTTGACTGAAATTTAAAGGTGATGTGGGAAGCTTTTCAATCATTGAATGTGATTTTAGTTATTTTAGGCATTTTTGGTTGAAGTCAGCATGAAATGGAAACTCCGTCCAACGTTTTGGTGTTTTTCTGAGTGAAACGGCTTATCAAACAAGAAAAAAACGTAGGATGGGACTTGATTCTATCGGTTGTTGATTGGATTTTAAAAAGTGAGCATTGCATAGGCCTATATTTAATTCTTAATAAAAAAAAGACAATTTAAAAAACTCCCAATTTCCTAACCAATTTTACAATTTGTTTTAAACATGTTTTTTTATGTTAATATACAAAAAACTAAAAGCCGGATAAGGCAAAAATAGATTTTTAGCAAATGGATCACTATAATGATATACCCTTTTTTAATTAATAATTCTTTTTCTAATCATTTTTACTTTTTCATTTTTAATTTATTTAATATTATTAATTCTAATATTACTTTACTATTTTTATGATACACTGAGTCATGTTTTGAATAATAATGCTGCAAATCATTTTAACATTTTTTATTTTATATTTTAATTTATATTTACATTTATACATTTAGTAGACGCTTTTATCCAAAGCAATTCATCTCAGAACCATCAATATTCATAATATATAATGCCAGGTTTATTAGAAAGCTAGATTAAATTGGATTGAAATAATTTTAATATCTACAATTAATATTTAATATCTGTTTCTGAATAAAAATGGTCACACAGAGTCATTTTTGTTGAATCAATTTTTGTATAGTAATTTTAATTTTTTTCATCATTCTAATATTAGTACTTTTACTATTACTTTACTATTTTATTAATAAATATCTACATTTTTTAGTTGTAAGCAAGCACTGCTAACGCTGAATCGTGTTTTCAGTCATGTAATACATTTTTTATAATTTTATAGTAATTTTTAATGTTTAAATATGATTTATTAATAATTTTAACATTACTACCTTTACTATTACTTTACTATTTTATTAATAAATATATACATTTTATACATAAAAATCTATACATGATATATATCATGATATATTGATGTCTCACCACAGTTCTGTTCGTCGCTGTTGTCCCTGCAGTCGTTGTGTCCGTTGCACACGGCCCACAGAGGAACACAGCGGTAGTTTGTCCTGCAGTCAAACTCTGTGTGATTGTCACATCTGTACGCCGGACCCACTGCAAACCACATTACACAGATGACTAACAACAACAAAAAAGACTGAGAAAAGAGATTTAATTTCACTTCATACTGCATACCTTTTTCTTCCTCTAATTTCAACTAATTAAACAACAACACAAATGCATTATAATGCTGTAATGAGTCAGCAGCTCACTGCATTCGTTGATGGGCTCGTCGGAGTTGTCGCCACAGTCGTCGTCCACGTCACATTTCCAGCTCTGCGGGATGCATCGGCCGTTCCTGCACTTGAACTGTCCGGGTCTGCAGGTCCTGCTGGAGCAGTGAGCGGGATCCTCGTCGGATCCGTCGCCGCAGTCGTTCTCGCCGTCGCACTGCCAGGCCCCAGAGATGCAGCGCTTATTGGCACACTGCCACTGATGAGACTCACACTGATGGGTGGCTGATGTACAGAAAGAGAGGAAGATGCATTTCTGAACACAAGACAGCAACAGCCCAATCAAAAGCAAATGTCAGAATGGCAGTGTTTTTCAAGTTTTTCAAAAAAAATCGTTGTTACTTGAAATAAAATTAACGTTTATTGAAATAAAATAAAATATAAAAACTTTTTTATTTCAGCTAGTTGCCAAGGTGATGTTTGGTTTAACGTGATGTACTAAAATAACTAAAACTAAAACTTACACACACACACACACACACACACACACACATATATATATATATATATATATATGAACTTCTAAAAATGACAAAAACACACAACCAATTTACTAAAACTTTAAAATGAAAATGACAATGGAAAATATAAAAATACTGAAAAAAAACTAAAACTGATTCAAAATGTTAATAAAAACTATAAAAGTATCTCAATGATACTAAAATAATTATTCAAAATAGCACTGTTATTGTTAACTAAAATTAAAAGTAAAACTAATAAAAATATTTTTTGTTAGTTGAAATAAAGTTGAAATAAAAATGTTTTGATTTTTAAGCACATACTAAATGTTTTGAAATTAAATAAAATTAAATATAAATATTACATGGAAAAACTAAAATGAAAATTATGAATGCATGCTGCCTTGGCAACTAACTGAAATAAGTTGAAGTTGAAGTACTAAAATTTCTAAAACTAAAGCTGAAATAAAAATAAATTAAATTAGTATACAAATATAAAAAAAAAATGACAGAACATAACAAAGTAACTAAAACTAAAATTAAATTAAAATGAAAAAAATAAAATAAAATTAATATAAAACTGAAAATACAAAATAAAAGCTTAATTCAAAAAATGTATAAATACTATAGTGGTATATAAATAATTTCAAACATTGAATACATTTCTGTGTTTGATTTTTAAGGAAATATAACATTTTTGAAAACATTTAAAATATAAACATTACATGAAAAACAACTAACTGAAAAAAATATTGACTAAAAATACATTTCAAAAGCACATTTATAAAAGAAAAATAAATACAAAAAAAATACAAGCTAAATCAAAATATTTATAAATACTATAATAGTACATAATACTAAAATAACACTCAAGATTGATCACAAAAATCTCTGAATGTTGTTTCTTCATATGATACAATGTTTTAGTAAAAATGTATGTAGCAAAAACTGCTGTTTATTACTAGATTTTATTATGGGGTTCAAACCTACAACCTTTAAGCTTCATGGCCAGATTTTTAACTACTGGGCCACATCACCGGCATCACTGCAGACGCTGATATTAGTTTTTCCATACCACACAGCACCGTGTCTTCATCCGACCCATCGGGACAGTCCTGATTAGAGTTGCACAGGAAGTGTGGGCTGCTGCAGTTTCCGTCATTACACTGGAACTGGCCCAGTCTGCAGTGCCGGAGGGGACACGTGGAGGGTTCATCCGAATCGTCTCTGCAGTCTCGCTGACCATCACACTTCCACCAGATAGGGATACAGCTGTAAGAAAAGACAAATAAAAGGTACCATTTCAGTTAGGCTGCTTGCTTAGAAGGCAGCTGTCTATGTAGGCACTACAGCAAGGCAGCTCACTAGGCTTTTGGAACAGAGCCTGACTCAAGAAGCGTGTGCATGGAGACACTAACCGTTCGTTGTCTGCGCATCTGTACTGCGTGCTGGAGCACATGGGCAGACAGCGTGCAGCGCCCCCTATCTGCACAGTAAGGAAGTGATCAGGACACTCGCAGGTGTGACCCTGACCTCCAGCTTGCAGGAGGCAAAGGTGAGAACAGCCGCCGTTATTGACCGCGCAGGGATTCGTCACTACAGGAGAAAGATATAGTGTGAGTGAGACTATACCAGTGGCTCACAAACAAAAAAAGAGTTTCAGGTCTATCCTGAATCATGGAAAAATGCAACTAACCATATCATAACCGTAACCATAAAAGTAATAGACAATGACTGTAAGAATATTATGAACATTTCTTTAAAGTTCAAACATTGAGTGCATTTCAGTTTTTGATATCCTTTAATGTTTGCAATAAAAAAAATCTTAATTTATACTTATACTTAATTTTAAGATGGTTCTATATTGTTCTATATTATATCTATATTAATCTAAATGTATTCAATGTTTTTCTAACAATTATTACCTATTATTAGTATAAAAAGTCCTTAGAATAAAAATAAAAACAAAAATAAGAATAATAGATAAACAAATGCTAAAATAAATGCAAATAATGAGTAACTAAACACATAATCATAAGAATAATTCTAAGAATTTTACAAATTAATTGTAATTTCACACATTAAATAAATTCTAGTGTTTGATTTAATTTTGTATGAATAATAGAGAATACAAATAAGAATATTATAAACAAATATTTATTGTAATTCCAAACAATGTATACATTTAATTGTTTGATTTTAAGAACATTTTATTTACTTATTTATGAATAATAGAGAATAATAATTCTAAGAGTATTATAAATGAATATTTATTTTAATTTCAAACACTGGAAACATTTCAGTGTTTGGCTTTTAAGGATCAATTCAACGTTTGAGATGCATTCAATGTTTGCAGTAAAGAAAATATATTAATATAAAAAATTCTTATGATTATTTTCTATTATTTGTACAAAAGTAAATAAAAATGGCCTTAAAATTGAGCACTAAATTTGACTTAATGTTTGAATTGTTTGCAATGTTTGCAATAAAATAACATTATTTAAAATAATAATAAAATATTTATAATTTATCTCATGATCACCCCTATTATTCAACACTTTTGTATGTAAACATGCCCTTAGAATCAAAAATAAAAACACAATAAGAATAATAAATAAACAAATGATAAAATAAATGCAAATAATAATTAACTAAGCTTATAATCATAGGATTAATTGTAAGAATATTATAAATTTATTTGTGACCCTGGACCACAAAAGCAGTCTTAAGTCGCTGGGGTATATTTCTAGCAATAGCCAAAAAAAAACATTGTATGGGTCAAAATTATTGATTTTTCTTTTATGCCAAAAATCATTAGAATATCAAGTAAAGATCATGTTCCATGAAAATTTTTTGTAAATTTCCTCCTGTAAATATATTAAAACTTAATTTTTGATTAGTAATATGCATTGCTAAGAACTTCATTTGGACAACTTTAAAGGCGATTTTTAGTTGTAAAAAATCTAATAGTTCTATCTCGGCCAAATATTGTCCTATCCTAACAAACCATACATCAATGGAAAGCTTATTTGTGCAGCTTTCAGATGATGTATAAATCTCAATTTCAAAAAATTGACCCTTATGACTGGTTTCGTCGTCCAGGGTCACATATTTATTTTAATTTCAAATGTTTAATTCCAAAAACATTTTTATTTACTTTTGTACACATAATAGAGAATAATTGTAAGAAAACTATAAATGTATTTGATTTAATGTATACACCTTATTTAATATTTGAAATGAAAATACATTCCAGGACATCTTTCTTTACTTTTGTATGTGGAACTGAATTGGGTCGTCACCTGTTGCCCAAAGTACATTTTGTAGTCAGTTGAGTTCGACTATATCCTCTTACAAAAAAACAGGATGTGGCTCCACATCATGTACTGTAGGTGTAGCTCCTCTTTCTAAAGAAGGCCACAGATAAAGGGTTTAAACTACCTGTCCTGGCCATTACAGCGATGATAAAGAGTTTAGTGTTTCCTGTCTCTGAGAAAAGACAGGCGAGCAGACACTGGCGGCATTGTGTCGGACTGTGTAAATATTGGCAGAGACCCTTAAGTGCCTCAGTGGACGTTTAAAGGAAGTGATAGCGATCTGACGTGAGATAATGAGCGTCCCGCTCGGGTTACGCTGTCCTGGGCTCACCTATGGGCTGGCGGTAGGGATGGCACACGTGGATGTCAAACGGTCGGTGGGTGGTGTTGATGAGTGCTTCCCGTCCAGAGCCGTTGTATTTGTTGCCCTTCTCCACCGTGCGCGTGTTCCAGTCCGTCCAGTACACGCTTTCCTCGAACACTGTGATGGCGAAAGGATGCGGCAGGACGCCGTCGTACACAGTGTGCCTGTGATTCCCGTCCAGATCAGAGAATCTGAGGAGACAGAACCATTTGAATTATGTTTAATGTTCATTTTGTGTAAATAACAATGCAATAAAACAACCTGCATAATTAATCATGGCACAGCATCTTAAAAATGGTAAAAACAATGTTGAAAATCAGTTTGAATGATGCAGTGACCAAATCTACATTTGTGGGATTTGTCAGCAAATATTGATAAATGTGATTACTTTAATCAAATTGATAAATGAATTGACATATCATACTTAATTCATGTAATGTAAAAACGGCTAAATGCAAATAAAATGCAACTAACCATATAAACAACAAAGAATTGATAGACAATGACTGTAAGAATATTCTGAATATTTAATTAAATTTCAAAAATTTAATACATTTCAGTGCTTGATTTTAATGACATATTTAATGTGTGAAATTCATTCAGGGTTTGCAATTAAAAAATTATATTAAATCATAATATTGTAAAAAGATTATTCTCTGTTATTTGTGTGAAAGTAAAATCAAACAAAAAAGTTGTTCAATGTTTGAAATTAAAATGAATATTAATTTTTCTAACAATTATTCCTTATTATTCATACAAACGTTTTAAAAAATAAGATGAAATGCAAATAATAATGAACTAAATATATAATCATTAAAATGTAGTATAAATATTTATTTTAACTTCAAACATTGGCTACATCTCAGTGTTTGAATTTTAAGGAAACATTCAATGTTTGCAATTATAATAAATGTTAATTTATAATACCTTACAATTATTCTTTATTATTTGTACAAAAGTAAAATAAGCATGTCCTTAAAATCAAACAGTGACGTTTTTTGTCATGTTTGAAATTGCAATGAAAAACTTGCAGAATTTATAAGTTCCTTGAAACAGCATCTTAAAAATGGAGGGAAAAAATAGTTGGAAACCAGCTTGTGATGCAACGACCAAATCTTAATTTGTAGGATTTGTCAGCAAATATTGATCATTTGTGATTAATACATTTCATAATCATTTATGACATATATTTAAATTTGCGCTAATTAAATATTGACAGGATATACAGTAAAGGTGAGGTAGTCTTACTCGATGTAGTTG
The DNA here is from genome assembly GCF_001515605.1 of Sinocyclocheilus anshuiensis. Lineage (NCBI taxonomy): Eukaryota > Metazoa > Chordata > Actinopteri > Cypriniformes > Cyprinidae > Sinocyclocheilus > Sinocyclocheilus anshuiensis. Next base: position 168,674 of record NW_015557128.1, on the reverse strand, counting down.
AGGTGAGCATCAGACCAGTACAGCTTGTCATTGGTGTAGTCAATAGTCAGACCGTTGGGCCACTCGATCTTAGTAGTGATGATGGCCGACTTGTTATTCCCATCCATCCCAACACGTCCAATGAAGGCTTTGTCTCTCCAGTCAGTCCAGTACACGTATCTGCACAAAGAGGATATTTGATATTAAACAAATAGAAGCTAAAACAATGTAAAGGTCACATACTGTACAGTGCTGTTCAAAAGTTTGGGGTCGGTAAGAGGTTTTTTTCTGTTTTACTGTCTATTCTGCTCTGCATTTATTTGATCAAAAATACAGTAAAAAGAGGAATATTGTGAAATATTATTACAAATCTAAAATAACTGTTTTCTATTTCAATATATATTAAAATATAATTTATTCCTGTGATGCAAAGCTGAATTTTCAGCATCATTACTCCAGTCTTCAGTGTCACATGATCCTTCAGAAATCATTCTAATAAGCTGATTTGCTGCTCAAGAAACATTTCTTATCATTATCACTGTTGGAAACAGTTGTGCCGCTTCATATTTTTCCTGGGATTCTTTGATGAATAGAAAGTTCAAAAGAACAGCATTTATTTGAAAAGTTCAAACTAATTTTAAATGTTTCCATGTAGTGCACACAATTGATTACATCTAAATTCACTTTTTTTGTAAGTATTATAGATTTATAATACCAAACATAACTTAAATAAAATTAAGAATAATAATAATAATTTAATAGATAATTATTAAATTATATAAATTTACATTATAATTTTTTATTTGTATATATATATATATATATATATATATACATGTAAATATTTTTATATTAAATTTTTTTTATATATATTTTATTTCAATAAAACAACTTTTATTATTAATAATAATACTAATTATTATTATTATTATATTAATTTGTGTACTTTTATTTATTCATTTCCATTTTGGCATGTCTAATTTCCCACTTCTAGCGACTGACAAATTAATTTGCGCCAAAAGTCTACAAAATTTGACTGGAATATGAGGCCTTTGATGTCAACTATGAGTTCTCCTCCTTTTTAAAAACGTTTAAGCCAATTCATGCTGCTATCCCATTCTACACATGGTTTTATAGTTGGTTATATTTCATTGTTTGCATTTACCATTGTTTTTTTCATGATCCGAACAGACCCACCAGTTGGCAACTACAAATTTATTAAAAAAGCCACAAAAGCTGTCACTGGGGCAGTACTTTAAAAAAGGTACAAACGTACCATTTTGGTACTAATATGTACCTTTTAGGTACTTATATGCACTCTTTAGGGGTAAATAAGCTACAAAAGTGTACCTTCTGAAAAGGTACCACACCAGTGACAGCTTTTGTACGTTTTTTCGGAGAGTGTATGCAGTTGACACTGCTTAGACTGTGCAGTGTGCAAATGCCCACCAACTTATGGGTCTGAAAATGACTTCCATCACTGGTAAACTCACCCAAGCTTTGGATGCAGAGCGATGGCTCTGGGATTCTCAAAGCAGTATGTGTTATTAGCATCCACACAGTGTTCTGCTAACTTCCTCACAAACCGGCCATCCAGCTCCGACACTTTCATGCAGTCGAGAAAGCTGTCGACCCAATACAGCTTCCTCCCGACCCAGTCCACCGCCAGGCCCTCGCCATGCAAAATCCCGTTTACCACCACCTCTCGTCCCGTCCCGTTAAAGAACATCCGCTCCAACACCCTTCGGCTCACGTCGATCCAGTACAAGCGTTTGTCCACCCGATCGAAGTCCAGCGCCACCACGCTGGTGAGGCCCTGCAGAATGAGCGAGTAGGCCTCGCCGTCCGTCGACAGATTGCGCAGATAGTAGCGGTTGCTAAAGATCAGGTAGGGGGTGATGTTGCTGTTTTGCCTGCAGCTGCGTCCATCGGGTTCGCGGAGGAAGCCTGGAGCACACTTGCACACGTACGAGCCCATGGTGTTCTCGCACACCTGGCTGCACACGCTGGGCCTGACGGAGCACTCGTCCTCATCGTCGCACGTTTTGTTGTCGGACATGAGGCGGAAACCATGGCGACAGGTGCAGATGAAGCTGGTGGGCGTGTCGGTGCAGTTGTGGTCGCAGTGGTGCATGGACGGGTCTGTGCACTCATTGATGCCTGAGACAACAAAACAGACAATGATTTAGAATTTCTGTGCATCTTACATTCAGGACAATTATGCATTTTGCAAAGCTGTTAATAATATATTTAATGTTATATAATATATTTAAATGTATAATACAATTTATGTGATATTTTAGTATCATTGAGATACTGTTATAGCTTTTATTTTTTTTATTTTTATATATTCTGTTTTCATTTTCATTTTAGTTACAGTTTATAGTTATCATTTTGTTGTATTTTTTGTGTTGTTTTTGTTATTTTTTTGTTTAAAAATATGTATTTTGTTTTATACTATATTAATATTTCAGTTATTTTAGTACATCAAGTTAAACTAAATGAAAACTGGGAAAATTTTTTTGCTTTTTTAATTTTATTTTATATTTAATTTATAGTCAGTTTATTTCATTTAAATTTTTTTATTTAATTCTTTTTATTTAATTTTATATTTCTTTTTTTTTTTAATGGTTTTAGTTTTAGTTATCTATAATAACCCTGATTTATCACTCAGACAAAAAAAATAATAAAATCTAATCAGTGGTCACATGACGCAGTGCTTACCACAGCCTTTCTCATCACTGTTGTCGTTGCAGTCGTCATTCCTGTCACACACCTCGCTGAGAGGTATGCAGTTTCCGTTGTCACACCGGAAGTTTCCGGGAGGGCAGGTGGGCGCTGGAGTCCTGCACAGGTGATCCAGCTCATCAGATTCATCCCCGCAGTCGTTGTCCCCGTCACAGACGAAATCGCGCGAGACGCAGCGGCCGTTCTGACAGGTGAACTGATGCTGTTGGCACGGCTGATAGGTGCAGCCCTGCTCATCACTGCTGTCTCCACAATCATTACGACGGTCACACCTTACAGACACAACACACACAGCAGGGAATTATGGGAGAAATTGCTCTTTTTCACTGGAATCAATCACCAAAACAAAGTTTTGTATAAACGCTGCAAACTAATTTAGAATTTAATTCATAAAGCTATGAACATATAAAAAAAGAGTGCTGTCTTTCACAAATCAAAATAGAAATAATAAATCAAAATAAACTAAAATAAATATTAATTACAATTAAAATAAAACAATGCATTTATATTATTATTATTATCGAATTTCACCCTCTTTCATAAATAAAAAATAAAATAATACATGAAAATAAATCAAAATGATTAAATGATTAAAATTATTATTAAAATAAAAATGAATTACATTTAATACAATGCATTATACAATATATACAATGCACAATGTAATGCATTTATTATTATTATTATTATTATTATTGAATTTCACCCTATTTCATAAATAATAAATATTAAAATAAGTAAAAAAAAATTTTTTAAATTACAATTGAAATAATACAATGCATTTTCTATGTTTATAATTATTAATAATAATAATAATAATAAATTATTAATGTTACTGATAATAATACAAATAATTCACAATGTTTATCTCTTTGTACTTTATTACGACGTACAAAAAATAACACAATATTTAAAAATCGGTTCTGCATATCAGTTACCAAACACAAACAAAAAAATTGGTATCAGACATAAAAAACAATATCTGTCAATCTATTCCATCTCTTGCAATGCATCTGCAACCTTTTTTGATTTAGATGTGATTCTAACCTGTAGGAGTTACGGATGCAGAGGCCGTTGTTGCAGGTGAACTCGTTGGCGGAGCAGGATCTGCGAGTGCAGTTCTGGTGCTCATCGTACGCGTCCGAACAGTCTGCGTCTCCGTCACACACCCAGTCCCGTGGGATACACTTCCTCTGAGGAGGCCTGTTATTTATACAGGTGAACTCCTGAGGAGAGCAGGTGCGGTTTGCTGCGTGCGTGTGTGAGACAAAACAAGAGGACAGAATCAAAAATTATACATTTTGGTAACAACTTGTTTTGACCAGATTCTAGTGCATCCTTCATGTAGAAGACAATACTATAATGGTTTTGTGAAATAGTTTGTCCAAAAAGTGAAAGTAATGTAGAATATATTAAATCATATTTTATATGTAGACTACATAAACAAATTAATAAGTATTATTAATAATAAATAATTTTCATATTAAACATTTCAAATACTAAATATACATTATTTAACAATTAATCAGTGAAAAGTTTGTCCAAGACAGCCAAAGAAGTGAGAGTAATGTAGACTATATCAATCATATTAATAATATTTTTCATGTAGGTAACATAAAATAATAACTTTCATTATTTAATAAAATATTAAACATTCATTATATATGTATATATATATATATATTAATTATATTAATAACAAATATTTTCATGCAATGTTGTTGAGCAACATGTTAATGCCGATGTTTAGTGAAAACAAAAGTAAGTCAAATCTTAATATAAATATATCAATATTTTCTCATTATCTAAACTATGCTATCCACATTCCATTTACAGCTCTACACTCTTACTGTATGTCAACAATTACCTAATTTGTATCTATTTTGATTTCTCCTATGGAATTAAATTTGGAGATAAAGAAGGTGATGGTTCAAATGAGAGCTCCATTACGTTACTGATCAGCTATGAAAGAGCAACCTCTGGAGAGAACAGAGAGAGTCTGAGAGCTGATCCAGCGAGAGCAGTCAGCTAAACACATGCACAAAGCAGTGAGTGAGGTGAGGCAGGAGAAATTAGGAATGCAGACTCCTTACACAGAGATCCCACACCCAACCACCAACACTACCTCACTGATGGACTGAGGGAGAGGAGGAGAAGCGATGCAGAGAGGAAGGACTAGAGAAGAGAGGTGATACAAGACTAAATATAGCCAAAAAGTCAAGTATGAAACATGAAACAAGTTGTGTGAGCAGTTTAACACTAGAAATTTCGGTTCAGACGTCAGAGCAGAATTATTGTAAACTAAAACTAAAATAAAAATATTTTTCTTAACAGTAATATGATAAATATCGGATGAAAAACTAAATAAGTAAAAATCATTCAAATTAAAACAATAAATTGCACTCTCTCACTCTCTCTCTATGTATATATATGTGTGTGTGTGGGGCTGTACATATATATACTGTGTGTGTGTGTGTGTGTGTGTGTATATGCAGTCAAACCAAAATTTATTCAGACACCTTCAACATTTAACACATCATCACAGTTTATTCGCTATAGTTTAGAAAATGGTAATAAAATATTACAAGAACTATGTTAAACTGTTAAACTGTGACAGAACAAATTCATATTGATAATGTCAGATAACACTTAAGCAAAACATGGTCAGGTCAAAGTGTCTGAATAATTTTTGGTCCCAAATTTTTATAAATTTTACTGGTAGTCCACTTTATGAAGATTTTGGGGTATAATATGTCACAGTTTACTTTATTTTGCTATCACACACATAAATTAACTATAGTGTCCTGCACCCACTAGTAAAAAATATAAAAAATTATATCTGGTGTCTGTATAATTTTTGGTTTGACTGTATGTATGTATGTATATATATATATATATATATATATATATATATATAATGAGTTTCTCAAACATTGCGTTTCTTGCATTGCATCTGCTGATGTTCTGTGTGTAAACTTTTGGTGGTAAATTCAAAGGGACAAATATTTCAGTAACACATTGTACCAAACGTACATTATGAAATGAGACCTGTGATGGGGGTGGAATCAAATTTGGGTTTGGACCAAGCAATACTGACCACAGTTGTGTCTCTCGTCCTCGTCGCTCATGTCCCCGCAATCATTGTCTCCATCGCAGATCCAGGACGAAGCGATGCACCTTCCGTCATCGCAGCGGAACTGGTCGGAGTTGCAGGTCCTCACCGTGGTGGCTGTAGGGATCAAACACACAGCAGTGAGCCACGGATCAAGAAGCAGCAGAAGAGCGACCTGCCCGAGGGCCATGTCTCACTCAGATCTCAGAGGGAACTGAGGAAAATGCGGCCTACGTAATCCATTTAACCATTAAACCCATCCTGAGCAGCCAGAAACGTGGCTGGGCTGCTGCTTGGATTCCACAGGCAGAGGAATTCTGGGAGAGAATAAGCATTCCTCTCTCTAGTGTCCCGCTTGAACAAAAGGCACCGAGGGGTGCTGTGATTAACGGGACAAAAGCGAGAGGATGGTGCTGTGTGTGTGAGAGGAGGGGGCAACGATTGTCAAAGGAAAGGCCGGTGTGTGTGTGTGTGTGTGTGTGTGTGTGTGAGGGCTTTTCTGCTGGACGTCACTTTGGAGGAATGTGACACACAATAGAGGGCCGAACTGACCGCTGGCATCACAGACACACACCAGACAGTTACAGACACTTCAGATACCACTGAAATGTCTTTCAGAAGAGCAAATCTTTCTCCTTTTATGGTAGTTTCTTGTATTGTTATGTTATCTTACTAGTTTATCATATTGCACCCAAAAAATTATTTTGCTTGTGCTGTAGTTATAATACTTTATTTATATGGTTTATTTCTACAGTATATGGGTATATTAGACTTTAAAGCTTTTTTAGCATTAAAAAAATCCCTATAAATTACTTATTAAAATATATTTACAAGAAAAACTGCTTAAAACATTTTGGTTTGAAATTCCAAATTCAGTTTGAAAAAAAAAAAAGTGATCTAAAAAAATGGATGTACCAAAAAAGAAAACCCTATTTTCACTACCAATTATCTAACACAATGCAATTCTACAATTTTGTAGAATGTATACTTTGTAGAATGTATACTTTTATTCGGCAAGGATGCAATAAATTGATCAAAAGTGACAAAAGATATTTATAATGTTATAAAAGATTTGCATTTCAAATAAATGCTGTTCTTTTAAACATTCTACTTATCAAAGAATCCTGAGAAAACAATGTATCACAGTTTCCACAAAAAAATATGAAGCAGCACAACTGTTTTTAACATTGATAATAATAAGAAAAGTTTCTTGAGCAGCAAATCAGCATATAAGAATGATTTCTGAAGGATCATGTGACACTGAAGACTGGAGTAATGATGCTAAACATTTAGCTTTGCATCACAGGAATAAATTACTGTTTCAAATATTTATTTGATTAAATAAATGCAGCCTTGGTGAGGAAAAGCGACTTTTTAAAAAAATATTTAAACATTTTACTCACCCCAAGCTTTTGAACAATAGTATATGATATCCAATATAATACACTATTCCCAAAACTTTTTTGGGAACATCAATTGTTTTTTCATTTTAAGTATGTATTAAATTAATGGATGCAAACAAAATTATAAAGCAAAACCTTATTGTACCTTATTGATGTAAGGGTCTAAACATTATAAATCAAACGTATTTGTTTAGTGATTTTGTTCTTTTGTGAGGGCATTTTACCACAGACATGCTGGTCTGAATTACTACATTTTAATTCTGTTTCTGCCAACTGAACCGATTTCTTGTACACAATGTTTGCCTTATCTTTCCACTTTTTGACTGCATGCATCACCAGTGGAGCGTAACATGAAGGATGGGGGATGACATCATTTCCCGCCAATTTGCCTGTGCCAGACATGAAGTCCTTCACCATGGTAACCAGTGAGGCAGGCTACCCATCATTAACTCACCACCCAAAAACATGGCCAACGGTTTCCCTTGATAAACACAGCCTTATCCTCACATCACAGTGTTTTCATAGTTTCCCCAGTGAGGTGGTTCAAACAGGGTCCAAAATTAACTTTTTCACACATAAGTACACAATGACTTAATGCTCGCTGCCGACTCAGGAAAGGGTGCCATTTTGATTCTCCTTGACCTTATGGCAGCATTTGACACGATTGATCACAACATCCTTTTAAATCGATTAAGTCAATGGGTTGGCATTTGGGGAAAGGCTCTCAAATGGTTCTGCTCTTACTTAAATGACAGAAGTTCTGTAGTTCAGTTGGGCAATTACTTCTCTGATTCTGCAGCTTCTTTTTGTGGGGTTCCCCAGGGATAAATTTTGGGGCCCATTTTGTTTTCTTTATATATGCTTCCGCTCGGTTCTATCTGTCGAAAATACAATGTTGCATAACATTTTTATGCAGATGATGCACAACTTTATCTTCCACTGAAAGCAGGTGATCGTGATGAGTTAGGTGATCTGATGTCTTGTTATCATGAGATTAAGCTATGGATGGCGCAGAATTTTTTTAAGTTAAATGAGGCTAAAACAGAATGCCTAATAATTGGCTCTATTACACCGTCTTCACATATGTTAGCCGGTTAGCCTATTAAAATTCCTATTAAAGGTCCCTAAATCCCGCTTAAAGTCCAAAGGAGACCGTGCGTTTTCGTTTGTGGCACCCTGCTTCTGGAATGACCTGCCATTGGAAATTAGATGTTGTACATCAATAGGTCATTTTTAAAGCACTTTTTAGAGGGCACTTACTTGCCTGGGCATTTGGTGTGAGCTAGTTGGTGCATATTTGATGGTCTTGTGTTTTAGTGTTTGTCATGTTGTTTTTATGTTTTTGCTGTCTTAGTTCTGGTTATTCTGTTTTATATGTTGTTCTATTGGAAAGCACTTTGGTCAGCATGAGTTGTTTTTAAATGTGCTATACAAACAAACAAACAAACAAACATATACTGAATGAACACCAGATAACTCGAGAAAATATACTGGTGTACATTTATTTTTTTTTTATTTGAAACTGTATATTGTTATGTGTGGTACTTACTACAGGTAATGGGCTCATCAGAACCATCATTACAGTCTGTACCACCATCACAGTACCAGTGTCCAGGAATGCAGCGTCCACTCGAACAGCGAAACTCATTCTGGGAACATGTAGATGTGGCTGAGGAGTGAAGAACACAAGCTCGGTCAGAGATAAACCAACAGATGAGGGTTAAATCAATCAGTCAGCCTCAAACGGCAGACATGGGTCATAAACATTAAGGAGAACGGGCTCCAAACTTCTACCAAACTGAAAACCCAGAAATGGCCCAGATGGACCCGCTCACATACATGGTTCACTAATTTAACTGAAATGTCAGGAAGGGCAAGTTGAGCAAAACTTTGGCTCAAAAAGCAACAGGAAATTATTTCTGTTAAACAGTTACTCATCTATTTCCACTCTAAAGGAGAAACAAACAACTAAAATATTATTATTCTACATTTTTGTCATTCTTACAATTATATCACATATTTATTTATCTGTTAATTTATTTATTTATTTGATGGTTTTTTTCTACCTTTTATGTCAGTATCATTTAATATTTTTAAATACCGTTACAGTTTTTTTTATAATATATTGATCAATTATTGATTGAATAATCTAAATTATTGATCAATAATTTCACCATCAATTTAGTTTCATCAAAAAGTCATCAATACTTTTTTTTTAAAATTTTGTTATGTGCTTTTGTAATTTTTATTAGTTTTTTTAAATGGTACTATTTACATTTCATTTATTTAAATTCTAGTTTTAGATCTAGTTTTAGTTTTTAATTAATTTAATTAATTTCCAGTTATTAATTTTAGTGCTTTAAGTATTTCTGTCACGGGTTCTGTTTGATTTTGTTCTATTTCTGAGTTTAGTCTGTCAGTATTAATTTCCATGGTTATTAATTTGATTCTCTATTTGCCTCCTGAGTTCCCTAGTTTGTTCCCTTATTTAATAATTAGCCCCTCACCTGTTTCTGTTCTGCCTGATTATGTTCCCAGTGTATATAAGACCTGTATTTGCCTCAGTTTCCTTATCTTGCGTTAATTTTGGTTAATGTTGTATAGTGTTAGTTGACTCCAGTGTTTTCCAGCGTTTCCTTGTGAATTCTCTATTAAAGACTCTGTTTTGGATTATACTCCTTCGCCGTGTGCTTATCCTTAACAGCACGTTACAATTTCAGTTAGTTGCCAAGATAACATTTCTAATTTTCATTTAGTTGAAGTTTTCATCTAATCATTTGTGACCCTGGAGCACAAAACCAGTCTTAAATCACTGGGGTATATTTGTAGCAATCGCCAAAAATACATTGTATGGGTCAAAATGATTGATTTTTTTTTTATGCCAAAAATCATTAGGATATTAAGTAAAGATCATGTTCCATGAAGATATTTTGTAAATTTCCTACTGTAAATATATCAAAACTTAATTTTTGATAAGTAATATGCATTGCTAAGAACTTTTTTAAGAACCAATTTTCTTTCTCAATTTTTTATTTTTTTTTGCACCCTCAGATTCCAGATTTTCAAATAGTTGTATCTCGGCCAAATATTGTCATATCCTAACAAACCATGCATCAATGGAAAGCTTATTTATGTATAAACCTCAATTTCAAGAAATTGACACCTAAGACTGGTTTTGTGGTCCAGGGTCACATTTAATTTAATTTCATTTTATGTGAACATAAATGTTTTTAATAGGTTTAGACACTATGCAACACTATGCAAGTCAATGGGGACCAGACTGAGGACTACCTTTCTGGGCCTTGAATGTCAGTTGCATTGCTGTCTATGCAGGGTCAGAAATCTCTCGGATTTCATTGAAAATATCTTAATTTGTGTTCCGAAGACAAACGGAGGTCTGAGGGGTTTGGAATGACATGAGGGTGAGTAATTAACGACATAATTTAAATTTTTGGGTTAACTATCCCTTTAAGTCATTAATTCATAGCAGCATAGCAACAGATGTAAGAGCAGCTTAACTCATGAAAGTAGTGAACTCACTAAAGCTGAATTTATGAACCGGACCGACCAGGACAGAGGGAGAGGGTGGGACGGGGAAACTCACCACAATGCGTTGGGCTCTCGTCGCTGTTGTCACCGCAATCATTATCTCCATCACACAGGTATGAGCGTGGGATGCAGATGTTGGTGGTCTGACATTTGGTGTGCTCTGGCTGACATGTCCTCTCAGCTACATTTTATACCCAGAAGAAGCCATTATGGATCACTTAAAATTAATTTATGAAAACTATTTTGTATTATATAAATGCTCATAAACTGTAGGCTGTTTATAGTTGACAAACAACCTAGCAACTTGTTTTGGTAACCGTGCAAATGCACTTACCACAGTTCTGCTCATCCGAGGTCCCATTGTCGTAGCAATTGTTTATTCCGTTGCAGACGTATTCCCGTGCAATGCAGCGACCGTTATTGCAGGTGAACTCAGTGTTGGGGTCACAGGGCCGGAACAGGCAGCCGGTCTCGTCACTGTTATCCCCGCAGTCATTGTAGTGATCGCAGCGATAGTGATATGGCACACAACGGCCATTTCCACATGTGAACACTGTGGGCTCGCAGGTGTGAAATGCTGCCATGCACAAATAAGATTCATTTTGACATGCGCAGTAAGAGCTGAATGAATTAACAGCAACTAGTAGAGCTCACTGCCTACCTCCTCTATCTCTCTATTTTATTTTACCTGAGAGTGAAATGAATGCTGCTGCTTGTGGGACTGCATGCGAGAGAGAGTGAGAGAGAGAGAGAGAGAGAGA
>NW_015557128.1:123222-156984 GCF_001515605.1 Sinocyclocheilus anshuiensis | reverse complement strand
AGTGTGCGCGAGAGAGAGAGAGAGAGAGAGAGAGAGAGAGAGAGAGAGAGAGAGAGAGAGTGGTGCATTGTGGAAGAGGTTAGTATGTGTTTATAGATGGTTATTAAACTTTATGTAGTCTAAGGCTTTGCTCTAAATCCTAGTAAGCTGCCTTGGTGTCTAGTGACACAAATAATTTCATTAAAATGTTCCTTTTTACCATGCTAAGCTAACAGTTCAATACTCTAATCCTTAAATTAGATTTGTATCAATGTTATTCAGTATTGAATGGATTATAATTATTCTTATAATCAACATTAATTGCTTTGATGGATTTTTGCATGTACCCAGCTAACAGGGGATGTTCTCAGAACTTTTTGGACAAACAACAGAACAAACACTCTTCCAGTAACATTATTAGAATGTTCGTTCAAAGTTATCTGGTCTCTAATAATGTTCTAAAAACAAGAGCACAAAAACATGGAACTTTTTTTGACATTTTTAGTTGAATGTTCGTTTTTTAAATGTTACTACGTGTTTCAGATCGTCCAGAGAATGTTCAAAAATAACATTCCCATAATGTTTGCAAAACTGTAAAATAGAATGTTCCCTTAACATTCGGATATGAAAAAATAAAAAAAATTGGATGCTTGGAGCATTCCGAGAACATTCAAAAATTATGTTTTCATAACTCACTGGGAACATTGGCAAAATGTTCTTAGAACATATTTTTTGTTAGCTGGGTAGCGTGGCAAACAATGCATTATGCCATTATCATCTGCAAAGGATACATGCGATACTGCTTTAGAATTTGACCAAAAGATGGTGTCTTAAAAGGCAGCATAGCCTTGTTTCCTATGTAGGCAGCACACTAGGTTTTAGAACAGATCTACACATGAAGAGTAAGCAAGAATACACACCAAAAACGAAATGACTCTTGGATCCTGGAGGAAAAGATTTGAGCAGATTGTGCAAGTAAGATAAAAGCAAGAAGAAACATGTTAGTGAAATATTGCACCGCAGTGCAGGAGAGGAAAATTCATCCACCAGCAAACGGAAACAGTCAGAGAGTGGCGGGAACAAGAGATTTGAGTGTTAACATTAGGCTTGCAGTTTGGTCATGCACAAATATCAATGTTTAGTTCACCCTTGAAAGTGCATAAAATGTCAGTTTGGATGAATTCATACTGTATGTGTATGTTTGGTAAACCATATATGAAGCCACTGGCATATATTCTGAATCAATAAACTGCATTTACATAAAGTTGCTATTCTGATTTAGGACAACATGGAAGCAACAACGCATCTTACCGCAGACCCTCTCGAGTTCATCACTGCCGTCCCCACAGTCATCGTCGTTGTCGCATTTCCACTGGGCGCGGATGCATCGGCCATTCATACAAGTAAACTGGCCTGACTGACAGCGTGTGCCATTGTCAGGGATACAGTGTTTGTTGTCGGCCAGATACCAACGGCCCTCAGAGGGACACTGACACTCTGCTCCCTGAGGACCTGGAAGAAATAGTGTTGTATTTTAAAACAAAGTTCTTAACATCATAATTTATGAAATATTTAAAGGGGTCATATGATACAATTTCAATTTTTCCTTTCTCTTTGGAGTGTTACAAGCTCTTGGTGCATAAAGAAGGTCTGTAAAGTTGCAAAGACTAAAGTCTCAAATCCAAAGAGATATTCTTTATAAAAGTTAAGAGTCAGCCACGTTAAGAGTTTGTTCTAACACGCCCCCACATATCTATGTCACGATGTGGGAAGATTTGCATAACACCGCCCATAATGTGTTTTTTGAACCTTAAACCGCATAAACACATTTAATTACACCAAATACACAAAATAATCTTCTTTTTAGCAACATCATATGACCTCTTTAATTTTAAATATGGGTCCAAATATTAGAACCGTACCAATTATATTGATTCTTATCTTGATAATTAAATATTAATAAAATATATGTATATGTATACATACATACACACGGGGTCTGAATACTTTCCGTACCCACTGTATGTATATATATATATACATACATATGTGTAATTATTATAAATTAGTCACTAATTTGGGAAAAGAGCTTTGGTTTCGGAGGATACTGGCTGTAAAAGCCATAAGTTGTATTGCAAAAGCTTATTGTTTTGAAATATAAACCAACCTGGAGTGCAAATATGGCTACATCCACCATTGAACTGTTCGCAGGGACTGCTGCACTGCTGCTGTTTGCTGTTGGAGAGCACGTGGATGTCCATGGGCCGTGATGGAAGGTTCTGTAGCATCACTCTCTGGTTGGAGCCGTCGTGCTTGTTTGCACGGTAGATGCTGCGTGTGTTCCAGTCCGTCCAGTAGATATGCTGATCGTACACTGTCATTGCAAACGGGTAGATGGCGGTGCTTACGATGACCTCACGGTTAGTGCCGGTGAGTGAGCATCTCTCAATCTTCTGTCTGCATAGAGAGAACAGTAGACCTTTTCTTAAAATTATGTAGCCCAAAAATTGCAGATGAAGTGTTGCTAATTAATAATACCAAAAGTGTCTGATATGAAAAAAATAGAAAGAGAGAGAGTAGTATTTTTCAAATATAGCTACATTTATATAAGTAAATATTATTATATATTTTTAATAAATTATTAAATAATTCAGTTTATTATTAGATTATTATTCTTTTATTATTAAAGGTAAATTATACAATTAAATTAAATTATAAATATTATATATTATATAGATATACATATATATAGATATAGATATAAATATGAAAAGATGAGATCTTACAAGCTGGCATCTGCCCAGTACAGCCTTTGATCCTCATAGTCTAGCGTCAGACCATTTGGCCAAACCAAGCTAGTGTTGACGATCTCTGTCCTGAAGTTTCCTCCCAGAGTTGCACGTTCTATCTTTGCGTTGGTTCCCCAGTCGGTCCAGTACATATACCTGACCGCATATGAAGAGAAATGCATTTAAATTAGATGATAAAATGCCTCATTAAACATCTAAATCACAGTCTAACTGAATGGGAGACTCACCCTCTACAGGGATCCAGCATGATGGCTCTGGGTCTGGGCACCTGTGCTACAACAGTCCTCTGAGATCCATCCACTGCCATGGAGCTGATGCTCTGGTTAATATAGTCACTGTAATAGATCCTCTTATTGATCCAGTCATAGGCGATGCCATCAGGAGCTCCCAGATCTCCACAGAGAAGAAAATGTTCAAAAATACATAGCTATAAAACTTTACAAGTAGCAAAAATCTGCCTAGCAACCACTCAGAACACTTTAATAATCGCCTAGCAACAGCCGTAGTTACTCAGAAACACCTTCACCAGGAATCACCTGGTAACCATTTGGAACACTTCTGAAAATGCTTAGTAAAGCCTTAGATATCACTTAGCAACATCTTGGCAACCACCCATAACAAAGTAGCAACCATCTAGCAAGGTCCTAGCAACCACAGTAAATGCCTAGCAACTGCTTAGAAACTATTCAGAACTTACCTAGAAACTGCCAAGCAACAACCTACACCTTAGCAACCACATATCGATGAATGTATGAAATTACCTTGTTAAGCCCGCTTGAAGAAATAAATATATTTCTGGATTATAATTACAAATACAACATTAAAGATATAGTTCACCCAAAAATGAAAATTCAGTCAGCATTTACTCACCCACAGGTTGTTCCAAACCTGTTTGAGTTTCTTTTGTCTCTTGAACACAAAAGAAGATATTTTGAAGAATGCTGGTAACCAAACAATTGACGGTAGCCATTGACTTCTATAGTATGAAAAAAAAATACTATGGAAGTCAATGGCTACTGTCAATTGTTTGGTTACCAACATTCTTCAAAATATCTTCTTTTGTGCTTAACAGAAGAAAGAAACTCATACGGGTTTGGAACAACATGAGGTGAAGTAAATGATGACAGAATTATGAACTATCCCTTTAAATCTAATTTTTGCTTAATTCTAATTTAATGTGGTTATCAGCAGTTTTAATCATTATATTTGGTTGTTGTACTGTATTTATCTGTGTGCTTGAGCAATCAGGCAGTGTTGTGGCTAGCTGCAGATACTTATGCAACCCATCTTTTCAAATACAGAATATTGCTATAAAATACCAAAATCATGTTGTATGTTGCAGACCAGTCTTAAAGTTGCATTTGATTTATTGTTTTTTATTATATTATATTGTATTGTATTGTATTATATTATATTCAGTGCTGGGTAGATTACTTACAAATTGTAGTCTGTTACTGATTACAAATTACATTATGGAAATTATAGTTTGTAACGTACTGGATTACACATATTAGGTAATGTATTGACTACTTTTGACCGAAAATATATTCCATTCTTTGTTATCAACATCATGAAGTCTATAAAACATTACATTATGCCAGGGTTACCCAAACTAGGGTTCATGAATAAACTACAGGTAGTTTGGGAGTTGATGAAAAGCTGGAAGACTTTCCACATGTATGAAAGCGGTAGAACTTTAGAAAGAAAATTTTCAAGAAAGAAAAAAAAGAAGAATTAGGGCAAATCAAATTATGAATCATTTACTGCCATTGTGTGAATAATATATAATCTATAAAAAAGTGACTGTAATCTGATTATGAGCATTTTAAACATAAATATAAATATACTTATGAATACAAAAAAGTACTTAATTTTTGGAATCTGATTACATAATACAGATTATATGTAATCAGTTACTACCCAGCACTGACTGCATTATGTTATATTACATTATATTATATTTGAAATAATTATTTACAACACTTTGAGGGCGTATCAGGGCTTATCAAACAGCTTTTGCACATTTTTTTGCACAAATTTTACAGTGACTCTCAGACAATAGACATGATCCTAAATAACTCCAGAACTGAACATTTGATCTGCTCAAACGTAAAATGACATTAACAAACATGTGAATTGTCTTCCTGAGAAACAAATAACTTCTCTCACACTTTATTACTTTTTTTATATTTCACAATAAAAGAACAAGTTTGCTTACATGGTTCATAAGGCCTAAATACGACATACTTTGTTAAGCCAACATTCAAAGATTGCCTTAATGAACTTTCTAGCTAAACCTGCAGTGTCAGGGTGCATTAGGAGCTTAAATAAGCTGCTCACCTGAGGCCACCTCTGTCGCAGGAGAGGTAGGTGAAGCCAAAGTAATGAAGCTAATCTTGCTCTGGCCTGCTCCCGAACTCTGGGTGAAATAGATCCTGCCGTCCAACCGGTCGAAATCAAGGGCTACCGAAGTCTGGGGCACGTTAACCACGGGAAAGGGCAGAGAATGATCCTCTGGATCCAGCCGCAGAGATCGTACAGTGCTTTCGGTCGTATAGATAAGGTAGTCATCCCGGGATACCACACAACTGCTGCTATCTGCAGCCAGATTCCCAAAGGCACACGAACACTTCCTCGTCTGAGTTCCTGGGATGGCGAAGCAGAAGTGAGAGCAGCCGCCGCTAGACTCCAAGCAGGGGTTGTTATGGAGCTCGTGGGCTGAACTTGGCTGCATTCTCCGGTCGTAGATCGTGACGTCCCGCAGCATGTTGATGTTGTCTCGGATCACGAGCGGCTGGTCGGTCGCGCCTGGCTGTTTGCTCGTTTGGAAGACTTTCTTCAGGTTTCTGTCCACCCAGATTACAGTCCCCTCAAACACGGTGATGCCATACGGAGTCGGATAGCGACTCCCAAACCGTACGACCTCCGTCTCGCCCCCCTCGGGCCGGACTCGTGCGATCATGTCCAGGGAATCGTCCACCCAGTAGATGTATCCGTCTCGGTGGTCCAAAGCCAGGCCTCTGGGGGTGACGATGCCTGAGGAAACCAGCACGGTCCGGTTGGAACCATCTAGAAAAGCTCGCTCGATTTTGGGGGTCTGTCCATAGTCGGCCCAGAAGAGGTATCTGTTCATGGGGTCCACCACAATATGACGAGGCATGTCTACTTGGGTCTTGAGAAGAACACGACGGAACGTGGTATTGAGTCGAATCACTTCAATGTACGTCTCAGTCAAGAAGGCATTGGTGAAATAGAGGGTTCCTGTGGAAAGACAAAGACGAGACACAATATTTGGGAAACCCGGACACTTAATGTTGCTTTGAGAGATTAAGGACTAAACACTTTGTTTATCATTATGTACATATGCACTAGATGGATATCTACACTTTTCAGCCTCTTGCACCATTAGTGAAAGTGAGTGCATGAGAGTTGCATTTCAAAGATGGCATGTCAAGTTATAGTCCTTTATGAAACTTGTCATAGAGAGTCAAATAATAAGAACAATATGTGCAACAAAACATAAGCAAATTTGTTTGTTTTGTTTCATGCAAGATCAAAGCCCATTTCTCCGGGTCTGGCGGTAGCACTTTTAGCTGTAGCTTAGCACAGATCATTGAATCTGATTAGACCGTTAGCATCTCGCTCAAAAATGACCAAAGAGTTTCGATATTTTTCCTATTTAAAACATGACTCTTCTGTAGTTACATTGTGTACTAAGACCAACGGAAAATGAAAAGTTGCGATTTTCTAGGCCGATATGGCTAGGAACTATACTCTCATTCCGGCGTAATAATCAAGGAACTTTGCTGCCGTACCATGGGTGCAGCAGGCGCAATGATATTACACAGCGCCTGAAAATAGTCCCCAGCTAGGGAACTTTCAATAAGCCTATTTTCAGGCGCTGCGTAATATCATTGCGCCTGCTGTTTTAAATTAAAATAATATTTAACTGTATTTTTACTGTAAATTAATGCAGTTCTGGTGAGCAAAAGAGATATTTAAATGGTAGTGTATATTTATATTGAGATTTATTGAGAGAATAAAACAACTATAATGTTGTTTTAATGTTGTCAAAGCAAATTAGGTTAAATCTGGCAGCCCTGCTTATTCACATATTCAGGTCAAAAGTGTACGTTTAACAAGCTATGGGTCACTGAGGCCTGGACCAACTGAGCCTCTTTTCTGTAATATGTTAACCTTTAATCTTCTCTAACGCCACCTGTCTGTGCTTATACTGATGCGAGTTAATGTTAATGTCCCTACATTAAGGCTGTCACCATTCTGACTTCTAAAGCTGCTCTAGAACATTCCTCACGTAACACTCCATGAGTCCAGTGTATCTGAGGTACTTGGCATTAGTCTTCACATTCCTTTAGAAGTACTTCACTAGTTTTAGAATGTGGACAAGTTTGTTTCAATCACATCGTCACAATTGTACTGTATGACCAGAGTCAACCAAATTTACCACATCTGATTTCAACATAAAACCCCTCACCTGCGGCCCAGTCTACAGCAATGCCTCGTATGCCATTGCGTCCGATTCCAGAGGTGACAATGCTGCGGAATCCAGATCCGTCCGGTTTGATCCGGCGGATTCCGTTCTGAGACGCCACGGTGCTGCTGAAGTCACACCAGTAAATGAAACCGGAAGGCATGTGCACATCTACATGAAGAGCATTGCGGCCTACAGGACACAAACAGACACAGACACATACAAAATTATGCTAGCAATATACAATAAAGCAACATTGTGAACAAATGTGCTTTTTATTTGGCTGTAAAGCTTTAATAGTGTCTCTGACTTAAATATTAGTAACAAAAATTAGTGGCTAATTTATCCTAAAAAATGATATAGTATTTATTACATATATTACTTTTTCTAAATAATAAATAAGAATATTTATTACTTTTTATTACAAAATAATAATACATTTTTTTTAATTTATTTATAGTATGAAGAATAAATATCACATAAAAGAATAAAAATGATAAATTATTTTAATTTTAATAATTTTTTAGCTTTAATAAAAACTACTATATAAAATATAAAACATATTTAATACATAAATATATTGTAATTATATAATATATAATTATTATACTATATTATATTAATTAAATAAATTATACTATTTGATAGAATAGTATTTTAAATTTTTTTTTTCTATACCACCCAGTCCTACTGAAACCCACCTCTGCCTGCTACAGGCACCATAGACTCCGAGTGATCTGCTCCCTCTAGACTGAAGCCCTTGATGGCAGTGAGCATAGAGATCACCACATAGGATTGGTATGGAGAACAGGTTCTGTTATCAGCACTGAGTTTGAACCCAGTCGCACAGGCGCAGCTGAACAGGCCACCGGGACGAGGCAGACACAACTGCTCACACATCCCCATGTTATTACTGCAGCCGTTAGACGATCCTGCTGAGGCTACAGACAGACAGACAGACCGCAGATAAAGAGAATGAGAAACAGATATATAATGCTGCAAATAGGTAACCATAATAGTACATGTTCCTGACTCATACCTATCTATTTTGGCAATGTGTACACATTCCTGGTGCATATCAGTGTGTAGCAGTACTGATATATTGGGACTCTGCTTTGCTAGCACTTCCAGATCTTACTGGATGGACTTATACAATAGACGACGTTCACAGCCCTAGAGAATGAACATGTGCACTGAACACCGAACAAAGGGACACTGATTCTTCTCCGCATAAAGCTGAGTGTCCCCCTGAGGCAGAGGGGAACTAATTGGTAAACTGATATCCTATTGAAAGTCATTCATCCCGCTCTGATAATTGCTACACGGCCATCAAGATTATGATGACTTCCAGAAAAGACCACCCTACGTCAACCTCAGAATGAATCAGAGATGAATGCTCAAAAAATGGCACCGTGAGATGCATTTTTCTTGTCATTACTTGTTTTCTGTATAATGATTTGGCAAAACTGTATGTAAAAAAATCATGCCAATAAAGTACTTTAAATTGAATTAAAAAATTTAAAAAAATTGCCCATTTTACCCAACATGAGGGTGTGATGTGTAGTTTTATGTTTATTAGAGTTCATAGAGTTTTTTTTAGAGTTGTTTATTAGAGTTCATTAGCTTAGCAGCATGCTACCACTGCATAAACCTGTATAATGGCTTGATAAATGTCTATATTTGTGTGTGATGTGAAGTTTTTTTTGCTTAGAAAGAGTTCATGTTAGAGTTAGAGTTCATGTTGTTAGCTTAGCAACATGCTAACACCAAACTCCATTGAAATCAATTGTGCATCTTCTGTGTGCTTTGCGTAGGAGGAGCTATTTGTATGATGCATTGAGTTACTGCCTATCTAGAGACTTGTTTTTTCATCTAATTTTTTTAGAGAATTGTTTTTTCATCCAATTTCAGAAGGAAGCTACGGAGCCCCGCACATGACATGCAAGAAAAAATACATAAATCGTGCGCACGATTTACTAATTTGTTCCCTCGATTGTACTAAAACGTGCACACAATTACTATTTCATTCCCTCGATTTGCTAAATCATGCGCACAATTTACTAATTTGTTCTCTCGATTTATAAATTGCGCGTACAATTTACTATTTCATTCCCTCGATTTGCTAAATCGAGTGCACAATTTACTAATTCGTTCTCTCGATTTATAAATCGTGTGCACGATTTAGCAAATCGAGGGAACAAATTAGTAAATCGTGCGCACAATTTATAAATCGAGGGAACAAAATAGTAATCGTGTGCACGTTTTAGTTCATCAAGGGAACGAATTAGTAAATCGTGTGCACGTTTTAGTACATCGAGGGTACTAATTAGTAAATCGTGTGCACAATTTAAAAATCGAGGGAACGAAATAGTAAATCGTGCACACAATTTAGCCTACTATTTTTTTCCTGCATGCCATGTGCGAGGCTCCGTAGGAAGCAGCCTATGAAGGTAATAGACAACAAGAAAGCTTACTAGGTTTTGAAACAGAGCCATTATCTTATAAGTATTTTTAGTTTTTATTATACTCACAGTCTCTGTAGTGTACTTTGAGTACTCTCAGACCGGCCACGTTATCCCGCATTACAACCCGGTTGAGTCCCGTGGCTTTGTCGACGCGTTCAATCACTTCAAAGTCTCGATCTGTGAAGTACAGGTAGGAGTCATATACGGCCACACCCCACGGATGGGACAGTCCATTCACCATAGTGATGCGATTTGATCCATCGGGATCGCCACGCTCGATCTGAAACAATAGAAAACAGTTATTTTTGAAATGCAGCCTTGGTAAGCAAAAGAGATTTCTTTCAAAAAAATAAAAAATCCTATATATTGTATATGCCAATTAATTCATCACTATTAATTCAATCCCTTAATTAATCAATGCCTGCAACTACATTAAAGGGTTAGTTCACCCAAAAATGAAAATTAGCCCATGAATTACTCACCCTCAAGGCATCCTAGGTGTATATGACTTTCTTCTTTCAGATGAATCCAGTCGGAGTTATATTAAAAATTGTCTTTGATCTTCCAAGCTGTTTAATGGCAGTCAGCGGGTGTTGCAGTTCATCAGTCCAAAAGAAGTGAAATAAAGCGCATCCATTCATAATAAAAAGTGCCTCACATGGCTCCTCACATGGGGGTGAACAAAGGTCTCCTGTAGCGAATCGATGCGTTTTTGTAAATTATGCCTTGATAATGAGCAACCTTCAATAGTAATGAGAGTGATGTGCGGGGGAGCTCGTTATTCCACTTTATCATTAAATATTATTCAGCTCCTGCAACCCTAAATGCATGTTTAATGACTGAATGGAAAGCATCTGTTTAGAAGCAGCCATCTGGAAGAGTTAGACTACTGTTATATGTCATACTAATTAATTCCCATAGCGTTACTGCAGTGAACGGACAGATCTTCACTGCAATACTGCAATAATGCTGTTTGCATTGGCTTTGACCAAATGAGCTATACGTCATCGCCATGCTGTTTCTCTTCAATTCTTGGTTTCACCTGGAGCTTGGCGAAAAAAATTACATCTAAATTTTCAGCCTTTTGATGACATTCAATATTACGGAGCCCCGCACATGACATGCAAGAAAAAATACATAAATCGTGCGCACGATTTACTAATTTGTTCCCTCGATTGTACTAAAACGTGCACACAATTACTATTTCATTCCCTCGATTTGCTAAATCATGCGCACAATTTACTAATTTGTTCTCTCGATTTATAAATTGCGCGTACAATTTACTATTTCATTCCCTCGATTTGCTAAATCGAGTGCACAATTTACTAATTCGTTCTCTCGATTTATAAATCGTGTGCACGATTTAGCAAATCGAGGGAACTGCAGGGGAGAGATCAAAACAAAACAACGGTCACTTATTAGAAGTACAAAACGAGGATTTGTAAAGAAGAGGTTTTCGATATAAGCCAACAGGAGACTGGTTTTCCTTTGCTAAAGTAAGGAAACTTTGCTTCCTTTGCTCCTGTAAACAAACGCTGGTTTTCATGAGACTCACCGGCGCATGCGCAACGCCGACATCTTACGTCATCCTCCCCGGAGCTGCTTCCGTGTACAACTGTTGGCGCAAGCTGGATTAGAGTGATTATTACGGTTTGAATATGGATATTTTTCTTACAAAAACGCATTGATTCGATACAGGACGCCTTTGTTCACCCCCTGGAGCCATGTGAGGCACTTTTTATTATGGATGGATGCACTTTATTTTACTTCTTTTGGACTGATGAACTGCAACACCCGCTGACTGCCATTAAACAGCTTGGAAGATCAAAGTCAATTTTTAATATAACTCCGATTGGATTCATCTGAAAGAAGGTACTCAAATACACCTAGGATGGCTTGAGGGTGAGTAAATAATGGGCTAATTTTCATTTTTGGGTGAACTATCGCTTTAACGTTTCTGACTGCCGTACCACGCCAGTTCCTGTAACAGCCCAGTAGAGCTTGTTCTCTCTGATGTCTATAGTTATGAACTCCACATGTTCCAGATTATGGGTGAAGAGGATGGCCGAGTTGGAGCCGTCCATATCTGCCGATGCCACCTTGGCAGGGATCCCGCTCTCTGTTCCCTGATCTGTCCAGTACATCTTTCTAAAACAAAGACAGAACATCACTAAACAGAATCGCATGTACGCAAAACATAGCATATAGGAAATACTGCTCTTTTGCATCTGCGTTTGTATACAAATACAGCAATTTCATGCTTCTACAAGTACATATATTCTAAGGACTGATCATGACTATGTGTACTTTATGTTAACTGTTGTTTAGCATGCTCAGGCAGTTCAGTCCTGGCAGATGGAATTAAATCGGCTGGAGCTTGTTGAATTTGGTGATCAGGGTTAATGCCAGACCTCTGCTTATCTGGACTTACCCACGTGCCGGATCCACCACAATGCCAATGGGAGCTCCTGCACCAGTAGGTGAGCCGTTGTTAGTGATGAGAGTCTTTCTGTACTGAATTTCTCCTTTTAGCCTGAGAACCTGAAACAAATCAAATTAGGTTTGTCACAATAACAGTACCAGTGAAATTTCTTAATTATAAATACCACTTTCTATACAGCAGCAAAACTGGTATGCTGCACTAAAAATGATAACATCTGGATTAACTGGTTTTATTCAAATAAAAAATAGTATTTAGCATCACTATTCTAACCCAGGTTTAATAAACTTTTTTATTAAAAAGTGAAGTATTTAAAATGTAAAAAAAAAAAAAAAAAAGAGTAAGGTTTAACAAATTAAAAAAATCTAAATGATGTAAATATTTCATCAGGTTGTTCAAGTAATAATTCAAATAAATAACAAAAAATAAGTAATGAACAAAGAAAAAAGATTACAAATCAATAAAACAAAGAAAAACAATAAAACGTTTTTCACCTAGTAGCAGTACCAAGTATTCAAGTAAATATTCAGAAATTGAAACCTAATGTACAGGTCAAATTTTTTACATACAGTATATATTATATATTGCATATATTATTTATATTTTAGTTCTGCCTGTTTACATTTACTCGAGACAAACTGACAGTGTTTACAGTAATACTTCATCAAATATAGGTATTACATTTATTTATTTATGTACCGAAAAAATTATGATTTTCATTGACAATGTCATTTTTAACATTGTTATTTTAGTATTATTTGTAACAAAATTATTTATAACAAAACCAATCATAAGTGTCAATTTTTTTAATACTTAAGACTGCTTTTGTGCTCCAGGGTCACATTTATATAGTACTATAGCATTTACTATTATTTTGAATTAGCATTTATATTTATATTTGCCGTTTTCATTTTCATTTTAGTTTAAGTTTTAGTAATTTTGTTATGTGCTTTTAACTATTCTTTAGTAATCTTCAGAATGTAGAAATAACCTCAGCCCTGACAAGAACAAACTATGATGCAGGGAATGAGACCTGAAGTCTTGCTAACCTCTATCGACTGTGATGCAGGGTTAGAGTAGTACAGGTTCTGGGACATCCAGTCCAGAGCCAGTCCGACCGGAGAACCCAAGATGGCCGCTGGTGCAAACTCAGTTCTGTTGGTACCATCTGACTTTACTCGATGAATCTCACCCTGTGCAGATAAATGAGATACAGGTAATAGACAAAAACCTAATTTTAGCATTCAAAACACCTGTTAACTAGTTAAAATTAAGAATACAAGTTGTTTTAATCATTTGAGATAGGTAAGATTTACCGGATGTTCCACCCAGTAGATCATCTGCTCAGCATCATCAAAGTCGACATCATATCCATTCAGCAGCCCGGCGACCGGCACCATGGCATCATTGCTCTTGTCATTCGGGTTGAGAGGGATGCCGTAAATGATGCTGTCTCTCACCACCACCAAGAATGGATCCTCGACTGCAAAATCATCAGCCATAATTCATATGGTATTCATAAAAATCATAATAATGGGCTTTTCAGCAGTGACACATCTCATTTTCAACCAAACAATTACGTCATGTGAAATAATGACACAATTTCAATTTTTGAGTGAACTGTTTCTGTGAGCACACTCACAGATGCGTATATCCCTTGTGAAAAAGAAGTACACTTTAGTATACTTAAAAAAAAACTTATTGAGGAAATAATATATCTCACAATAATATACTTAAGTGTAAACTGAATGTAATGTTTTCAAATACTTAAGTGCATGCTATGGGCAATTAAATGAAAATGAATTATAGCTTAAATGTAGATTAAATGACGTTAGTTGAACTTAAAATTGATTTTAAAAATTTTGACCCACTTAAGTAGTACGTAAGTTCGTCTTTATATGTCATTTCAAAATTACTTTGAAATGATCTTTGAAATATGGTCAAAGTGTACTGCCGAATGTACTGATAAACATTTATGTGAACTAAAATATACGTTATTATGTAATTCCTATTGAAACTTGTTTTAAATATATTTGTAAAAATACATTTTTAATGATGAAGCTGCAGTATAGTACATTTAAAATATATGAACTTTAAACATACTGAATAACACACTACAGTTAAATTACATTTATAATAAAGCACTTTACATGTGCTTTAGCATAAAAAAATAAGTGTACTTCTTTGAAGCACAACAAAAGATTATTAAAATAATGATTTAAAATGTAGTCTACAACTTTTAATTTCACATCATTATAAACTTTTTAGAAGTGTACTTAAGTATTAAGAAACAGTAATGAAAGTGAACACTGCAAAAAATGATTTTCTTGTTGACTATTTTTGTCTTGTTTTCCAGGGCAAATATCTAAACAAAATAATATTAAGTTTTGTTTTCTGAGAAATGTATCAAAATTAAGTCATTTTATGTTTAAAACTGAAAAAGAAAAATTATCATCTTATCTTGCCTTCTTACCACATCAGCAGATATTATTTCTTGTTTTAAACAAAAACTCACTTAATTTTGATGGTTTTTACTTCTTCAGAAAACAAGATTTAATATAAATTAATATATTAATATAAATATTTTTATTCTCAAATAAATGTATCTTGATTTAAGAATGTTTAGATATTTGTACTAAAATATTTATTTATTTTTTTTTGCAGTGTACTCTAAGTACACTTAAGTGGCCTTTTATTTCAGTAATGTTTTATGCATTATCTGCAAGTTTGTTTTTTAAAATATACTTCTAAGATTTGAAGTACACTACAAGTGCTCATTCAATACAATTAAGCACACACATATTTTTCACGATGGATAGCAGAGATTCCCAGAATTAGGTCTCATCCCAATGCATTTAGTCGTGCAGATATGAGGGACTGGTTGAAAAGGCCCTGTAGTGTAAACATTGTGTCAGCACAGTTGATTGCGATAAACAGCCCATTCAATCACCATTTGTCTGGATTAATTGTTAAACTCTCATGGAAGAATGCACTCGACAGCGCTAACAAAGGCTGAAACCTGAGCGAGGTTGAGAGTTTGCCCTAAGAGAATGTTAAGGGCTTCTTAAGACTAAAGGCCTCTTGCACGCTTTCATCCGTAACTGCCAGCTGAGCTGAGGGCTTTTATAATAGTAAATGTTTGCCTCTGCAAAGAAGCTTACTAAGTAAATTGAAAATGGGTTGCTGTTGAAAAGTTTTCATTCCACTGAAATCTATATCCAATTTTAACAGAAGACTGCTTCATTCATTCACTGTGAAGCAGATTAAGTGGACAGAGGTCAGCGTTAAAGACATAAACACATGCATTATTCATTAAAAACAGCCACAAGCAGGAATAAACTGTTAAACTCATTGCACTAATTTATCTTGTCCATTGCGTATTCATTAAAGTTCTTGTAGATACAGCGGTTAGCATCAACCTCTTTCCCTCAACAAAATTGGCTTTTGGCCAATAACCAACAAAAGTCTATGATTCTTATATTTTTTGTTCATTAAGAAAATCTTCACAAATGAACACAACTTTTTATTAATTTTGAAGCCTATACATACAAACAACCAGAAGCAAAAAGCTAAAGTTACACTATAAATGAGCTACATCTTGGTCACATGACTTCATTGTCACCACCATTAAGTTTACTGATATCTCTTTCAAACTCTATTTAAAAGTTGGAAAGGGTGTAAAATAATGAATATTTTGGCGTGATGCTATTTAATGTCCCTAATAACCTCTGTAGTCCCATTTAGACACTTGTTAGCAACTGCCTTATTCAAGATACATAAAAGCTTAAAAAATCACAAGTGGGGTATTTCTGATTTATTTTATGTTGTAGAATAAAACGTGAAAATATCTTGAGCTTGTTTTAAGCACAGACCATATTTCAGGTATTTAACCAAAAATCCATTCAAAAAACCTATTGACTTTGGGAAGATAGAAATGCAAGTGCAAAAACTCATTTCCAGGTTTTGTAATGTGGGGTTTGGGTTTTGTTTTTGTTTCATGTTCATGTCTTTTATTATTTAGTTTAGTCATGGTCCCTGTTTGTGTCATGCTTCCCTTGCCCTCATGTATTCATGTCATTGGTTCCTCTGTTCATTGTGTCATGTTCTGATTGGTTGTCTTAGTCATGTGTCTTGTTTCCCATTAGGTTTGTTCTTGTCATGTGACCCTCTTGTCTGCTATAAGTAGCCCTCATGTTGCCATTGTCTTTCGTCGTGTATTGACATTGTAACCCGCTGTCGGTGAGTCTAGTCTGTTCATGTCAAGTCTGTTCATAACTCGTCAAGTCTGTTCATGCCTAGTCAAGTCAAGTCAAGTCAAGTCTGTTCATGTCAAGTCAAGTCTCGGATTATTGTTTCTAGTCTTCGTCTGTTTGGATTATGTTTGGATGTTTGGATCACACGAAATAAAACTGCACTTGGGTTCTCGGCGGAACCGGGGTTTTAAACCACTCAGAAAGAGCACGAGGCTGCTGCGCGTAGCTCTTACCATACAGGATTCTAGAAAAGAACGCAGAGTACTAGCGTGTGAACTTACCACAGTGTGGATTTTAGAAAGTGTACAAAGCCTTCACGTGCACACTTACCATAACATGGATTTTAAACAATACCGTTCTAAGGGGTTCTCGTGTGTAATGTGGTGTTTTGGGTTTTGTTTTATGTTCATGTTTTCCATGTCTTTTATTTTGTAATTGTTTCATGGTCCCTGTTTGTGTCATGCTTCCCTTGCCCTCATGTATTCATGTCATTGGTTCCTCTGTTCATTGTGTCATGTTCTGATTGGTTGTCTTAGTCATGTGTCTTGTTTCCCATTAGGTTTGTTCTTGTCATGTGACCCTCTTGTCTGCTATAAGTAGCCCTCATGTTGCCATTGTCTTTCGTCGTGTATTGACATTGTAACCCGCTGTCGGTGAGTCTAGTCTGTTCATGTCAAGTCTGTTCATAACTCGTCAAGTCTGTTCATGCCTAGTCAAGTCAAGTCAAGTCAAGTCTGTTCATGTCAAGTCAAGTCTCGGATTATTGTTTCTAGTCTTCGTCTGTTTGGATTATGTTTGGATGTTTGGATCACTGTAAATAAACTGCACTTGGGTTCTTCACTACGCTCGCCTTCAGTGCATGATTCGTTACAGAACAAAAACAAAACCCAAACCCCACATTACAGTTTTAGGACTCATTCAAGCAGCACTCCATATTGACAGATAATTCTGCCAGACTGAGTGCAGATCTGAATATTTCTTAGTGAATTTTTACCAGAAATGTTTTTAGCATTTATGTAAAATTGGTGTATAAAGGCAGAAATTTATTGCACATCTCTCTGGCTATCATCCTAATTATTAGATTTACATTTATGGTACATATTTACATTCTACCAGTTCTTGCTTTCCCTGGGAATTACCTTGGCGTTGCTAGTGCCATGCTCTACCATTTCACACTGCAAAAATAACAAATAAAAATATTTTCTTACACAGTAATTTGTCAGGTTTTTTAGTACAAATATCAAATTTCTTAAATCAAGATACATTTACTTGAGAAGCAAAATGACTTAAGATATTAAGCCTTGTTTTCTGAAAAAAAAACATTTTTTTAAGTGACTATGCTTAAAACAAGAGAGAAAAATCTATCAGTGAGCTGAGAAAAATACACTTAATTCAAAAGGAAAACAAGATTATTTTTCTTGCCCCATTGGCAGATATTTTTTCTTGTTTTAAGCATTAACTAATTTAATTTTGATAGATTTTTCAGAAAACAAGACTTAATATCTTGCATCATTATGCATCTCAAGTAAATGCATCTTGATTTAAGATAATTTAGATATTTGTACTGTAACACTGTGTCTACACTGGATGCGATGCGACAAAATACTATAGAGCCCATTATAGTCAGTGATGCTGTCTACACCGGATACAGCGCGGCATGACGCGACACGACAGATCCCCGCCAGTAAACTGATGCCTTGTTCTATTTATGAAAAAAATAAAATAAATGACACAAAGTTTAAATAAAGTAAAAATCAGCAAACAATGTGGAACCAATTAAAGAAGAAACAAATGTTTAAAAAAACTTCCAAAAAAGTCCACAGGCTTTTCAAAATCCAAAATATTGCCAAACAGGCGCTTTTGCGTTTCGTTTCGAAACTAAATCATCCGCGATCGTCTTGTCTGTCTCACCTCACCTCACTCTTCTTGTCAGTCAGCTCGACTCACTCTCCTCACTGGAGAAATTAAATCTGATCTGTGATGCGACTGTCGTTCGGCTTTTAATTGTAGTGTCTGTTCTTTTACTTAACTAAATGATTTTTATTACTATAAAAAATCTAAACGACGGTGGGTGTCAGTGCAGCGGTGGGCAAGTGACATAACCGTTGTTGCGGCTTAACACCGGTATCACCGTCAGCACCGTCTATCGCGGCAAGCCTAGTCAACACATCAAAATAAGTGTACTCTCCAGGTAGCAGCTAGTTTATCTGGCTTTATTTCAGGTTTGTGAACAGCATTGTACCTGCAGGCTGTCTGGCTGGATGAAGTGCCACCAGACCCATGGGCTGGGGCAGATTATACAGCATCACCGTCTGGTTCTGTCCGTGCCACTTGTTGGCCCGGATCGCACGGTTGACGTATCTGTCGGTCCAATAGACAAAATCCTCAAAAATGGTAATTGCGTGGGGATGTTGCAGTACCTTTTCATTGAGAAACAAGAGGTGTTTTATTCACATGGTAAACAAGCACTCAAGTTTATTTTGCATTAGCAAACACTGTAAATACATTTAAACAGAGACAAAAATGCAAGGGTTTGCAAAAGTGATGCTCTATCATGTGACCAAAAGTTGAGAAGATTTTAATGTAGACCAATAAGTAATTAAGAAAGGCAGTTCCAGTTGTGTTTTCACATTATTTAAAAGTCCCCAAGTTCTTTCCAGAAATTAAAAATGCATTGTACGCACTCCATTAAATGCCTTATGCATCTGCGTTCACATACTTGCAACTACATATTGAGCTTAATATTCAAACAACCAGTCTCAACAAACACTGTAAATCATTGCTGGGTTCAAATCCCAAATATTCAGTTTTTAATATTCATATTTGCTTACAATACACTTCTTCCTTGGTATTGTTGTCTTATCAACTACAAATTTATAAACATTCTTAAATCAACTTCTGATGAAAATGACAAGATAAGAAGTCTGAAAATGTATCAAAATGAAGTGGGTTTATGATTAAAACAAGAAAAATAAAAACATAATTTAATGGGAAATAAGTCTAATTTTCTTACTCCGCTGGCAGATATTTTGTCTTGTTTTCAGCAAAAACTCAACTTAATTTTGATACATTTTTCAGAAAACAAGATTTCTTTCTAATCTTATTTTCTAGCATTTTGAAGTAAATGCTTCTTGATTTAAGAAAGTTTATACTGGAAAACAAGACAAAAATCCTGAGGAAGAACATAATTTTACAGTCTGCAATGCTACAGTATCACCCTTGTCATATTCATAAACATAAATGAGTACATAAAACAAAAGGTCTCACCAAATCACTGGCCAACACTTGTTTTCGGTTCTTTCCATCATAATCACAGTAGTCGATAAAGTCTAGGTAAGCGTCAGCAAAGTAAAGCAGGTTGTTGGGGTAGTCAATAGTTAAGCCATTGGGCCAATAAAGTTTGTTGCTGATGATTGTGGTCCTTAATTTCCCATCCATGCTGGCTCTCTCGATACGAGGATTTCTGCCCCAGTCCGTCCAAAACATCAGGTGTGTGCTGAAATACATAAAAAAGGGATTTTGTTTTCAGCCACTGGTCATTGAAATTAATTTTTATATACTTGTTATTTGGTCACTGGTCTTACTTGTTTCTAGGGTCCACTACCAGACCTCTTGGATTGGTCACGTTTTCACTAATCAGCACCGTTCTGTGAGACCCGTCCAGTTTTGCCACCTCTATAGTCTCCAAAATATAGTCCGTCCAGTATAGGTTTCTGCCAACCCAGTCTACGGCGAGGCTCTCTGTGACAGTCACTCCACTGTCAAAGATCTGCCGGGAAGAGGAAGGATATTTTTAGGGTTAAATGTTGCTCATGTTGACTGTGAGGGTGCTGGAGTGGTGTTCATGTCACTCACCACGGTGCGATCAGTCCCATTTTTGTGAGCGCTCCATATTCTGTCCTGGGTGGTGTCAGACCAGTAAATACGTTCTGTAACCGAGTCGAAATCTACGGCCACGATGTTGCGGCCATCACGCACTAGAGACCGAATAATGTTTGGCTGTGCGAGGATGTCGTCTGATACAATCTGATTCCGACTGGCCACTAAGAGCAAGGCCTCTCGAGATCCTGTCAGATTGAGAAAGAAATAGAGAACAGAATGATGTAAAATATTATTATAATTTAAAATAACTTTTTACATTTAAGCTTTAAGCTATTTTAATATATTTCTAAATGTAATTTATTCCCATGATGAATAATACATATTTAAAACATTAAATTTGTGTGTATATATATATATGTACCCACTGTATATATATATATATATATATATATATATAATTTTTTTTTTACAGACAAGCATTTCTCTTTTGGTATCTATTTCAATGCATTCAAATATTTTATTAACAATGATTTCATTATCTTTCTGTCAGTTACATAACACATAAAAAATCGAAATAATTAAAATAATAAAATATTTCAAATAACATTTTAAAAATGTAAGCGTTAATAATCAAAATAAATAAATAAATAACGTCTTCGATACTAAGAAATAACACAAATGAAAGTATGAGAGTTATGAAGTGACCAAAATGTTAAACAACACACTTGATGCTTTTCATTCACTGTCCAATCAAATTCATTCAATCTAATAAAAAATTAAACAAATAATTTTTCAAACTAAAAAAATGAATAAAATTTTAGTTTTGCAACGAAATTCATAAGAATGCACAATTTCTATTTGCATACAAAACTCCAATTCCAATCATTCAAGCATAATCCTTTAAATCAAAAGGCTTTCACAATGATGAGAAACATAATTCAGTCAAGTGTGTCCAACTTTTGACTGGCAGTCAGTGTTTTGTGCTTCATATCTGGATCGCAATATGTGATTATAATTTAAAGTACACCGTTATCTCAAAACATATCAAATAACCCTGACAGGACTAGAAATGAATCCAAATACGCATCAGCTCTCAGTTATAAAATTATGCAAGACATATCTGACATGGCCAAATAGAAGGTTAAAAAAAGAGTCCCGTTGAAAAGCAACATTCAGAAAGAAGATGAGGTATATCGGATGACAGCATTTTTCAACAGCTTATCTCGACGGAATGGGCTCTTGTCAGTGGCAGAGCTCATAAACAACCCTTTGTTTGGTGATTACCACCTAATTACCCCCATAAGAAAGTTTGTGACTGACATTGTTATTTGTCTTATCTGTGGTAATCCGAGAGGCTACACTAGACCCCGCTGAGCAGGTCCAGTTGGCCTCCGGAGTCCGACTGTGGCTCCACTCCACTAATATCTGTCTTAGCACTGTCAGAGATCACAAAGCTCAGAGGAGATGCACAAACCTGAGGCCTTGCAGGTGCGTCCGTCTGCCTCTAGAGTGTATCCATCCTGACAATGGCAGCGGAAGGAGCCTCTCTCGTTGAAGCAGTGCTGACTGCAGACGCCCGGAGGATGGCATTCATCGATGTCCTCGCACGTCTTTGAGTCGTTACTCAGCTGGAAGCCCATAGGACACGTGCACTGGGCTCCAAACGGGCCCTGAATGCAGCCGTGAGTGCAGCCCGCATTGTTATCCGAGCAGCTCTCCTGATCTATGAGGAAGCAGAAAAGTTCAGATGAATGACAATGTGAAGAAAAAGCATGCATGAAGACACAAGTTATTCTGCGAACATGCTGAGCACAACCATTAAAGGGGATGCTTATTAGGGCTGAGCAATATACAAAAAAATCTGTATATTTCTATATTTACTATAAAAATGCATACAAAGTTTTTTTTCTTTTCATTCAAATGAACCATTTTTGTGACCAAAGAGCCATTTTAATACATTTAAAAAGTTTGATGCAAGACAGGGTTATTATATTTAACTAAAACCATAAAAAAAGAAAAACATTTTTTTTTTTAATGAAATAAAATATTTAAAAAACATATTTTATTTCCACTAGTTGCCAAGGAAATATTTCTCATTTTCATTCAGTTTAACTAAAATAACTCAATTTAAAACTGAAATAAAAATGAATAAAAACTACATAGAGGTATAAAAAAACGTATAAAAATGGAAAAAAAAAAAAACGTAAAAATTAAAATGAAAACGTAAATTATAAAAATAAAATAATTAAAACTATTAGTAAAAACTATAATAGTATCTCAATGATGCTACAATTACACTGATGCAAAAAGTAAAAAACAGTAAAAATTATAGTTAAAAATAACCAAGGGAAGTTTTTCACTAAAATCATTCACACTATTAATAAAAACTATAATAGTATCTCACTGATGCTACAATAACACTGATGCAAAAAGTAAAATTATAGTTAAAAATGACCAAGAAATGTTTTCCACTGCAAAAACAGCAATATTTATCTACATATAGTTATATTAAAATATTTTAATATACAAAAAAATGCCACATGGACACATGAATCAGTGAATCAGTTCGTCTGTTAGAAAAGGAATCAAAATTACAAACTCTAAAGTAATTTTTGTTACTAAAGTTAAAATAAGAGTTGCAAAACAAAAAGGATTTGCAAAACTAATTGAATGACACTGTCTTTTAAGGAAATGTAATGTTCAAAAAAGTGCTTTAAATTAAAAAATGTTTGTGCCAATTAAATTCAAAATGCATAATGCAAGTAAAATACAGTAAAAATAATAAGTTAAAAGTAAGGCATATTTTCCACAGTTCTTCACTAAATGCACAATGAATGAAGAATAATATAAAAAAAATTGTTAACATATTTTCATGCACCATCTACATTAATTTATATTAAAGCATTTTAATATAGAAAAATGCCACATGAACAGTTCTGTGAACATTACAGATGATGCAAACTAATCAGTGGCTATGTTTACATGCACAATTTTTGGTTCAATCGTGCTGAATTCATTCCGATTGATGAATCTGAATGTAGTGTTTACATGAACGCTCGGGTTGATGTGCGCATTTATGTCACAAGCTTCAAATCGAAATTTGATTTGAATGAGGTTGTCCTGTACCAGGGTGATTTGGGAGGTTGTCCTGCTCCACTTCACAGTTGCCGAGTGAAAGATGCCACATGAACAGTTCTGTGAACATTACAGATGATGCAAACTAATCAGTGGCTATGTTTACATGCACAATTTTTGGTTCAATCGTGCTGAATTCATTCCGATTGATGAATCTGAATGTAGTGTTTACATGAACGCTCGGGTTGATGTGCGCATTTATGTCACAAGCTTCAAATCGAAATTTGATTTGAATGAGGTTGTCCTGTACCAGGGTGATGTGGGAGGTTGTCCTGCTCCACTTCACAGTTGCCGAGTGAAAGGAGAGTTTTGTAATGACAGGACACGCATTTATACAACACTTTATTCAACAGGAAGAACCGCTCGTTCCGCGCGTCATACGCTATTTCTGCATCATTGCACATGTGCAGTCCTTTCAGTTTCGGGAGTGTTTACATGCACTCTCAATCGTATTAGAAACGGAATAAATCACCCCCTTCAATCCAATCGAAATTTCATTCCGATCGAGCTCAATCGGATCGATTAAGGTGTTTGCATGAAGGCTTTTCAGTCCGATTGAGCCGTCAATCCGATTACAAACGGATTATTTGGTCGGGTTATGTAAACGTAGCCATTGAATCGGTTTGGCTGTTGGAAAATAAGTCAAACTAACCTACTCTAATGTCGTTTTTGCTACTAAAGTTTAAATAAACAAAAAAGGATTGGCAAACCCAATCTAATGTCACTGTCCTCAAGAAAACTCAATGTCCCAAAAAGTGCATTAAAATCATCATAATATTCATGATGTTGCTTAATTTCCAAAATCATTATGAATATATTGTGAATATTCAATATATTGCCCAGCCCTAATGTTTACTGTTAAAATCTAAGATACTTTGGTGGTTGTGTACCATTTCTATGGACTAACACTAGTGGTCGACCGATATTGTTTTTTTGACAGCCGATGCCGATATCTTGGAAAGCAGGGTGGCCGATGGCCGATATAAAGCCGATATAATTTTATTTATTTTAATTGATGTTTAAGAAATTTGAAATCATTTGAAAATTGATTAAAAAGTAAATGTTAAATAAGCATACTTATACTTTAGATGACAAAGTATTTTTCACAAATAAATTAATATTTAATAAAAAATATAATAAAAAAGGAAGTAAACACTGTAACCAACAGGGCACTCAGTATTCTGGGAAGTTTGTGTGCATTGGGATTTGGGAATCATATTTTTTCAAATAAAGCCAAGGTAACACTAATTTTACATACAGCACACAGTGGAAATGACATGAATATGGCAGTGGGCAAATGCATAAAGCGCAGCATAATTTGAAATCATGAGTTTAAAGTTTGTCGATCGCGCATCTCCAGTGAAGCTGAACTCTCCACCTGTCCATTCCATTCGCACGGACCGACCGTAACACAGAGAGATGCCGCTGTCAGCGCCGTCAAAATAAAAGTCTGTCGCGCCATCAAAATAAAAGTCCCGTCTCGAACGCGTTGGCCAAACAGGAAAACTTATCAGCCAATGCCGATATTTAAAAAAAATGCCAAATATCGGCCGATATATCGGCCTTGGCGATATATCGGTCGACCACTAACTAACACATGTAATTTTTTTCAAAAACAGTACTACAAACTACATCTCTAAGTGTCTATAATGCTAAACACACACAATCTTGCCATATTTAGACACTCTGGACGGTTAGTGAGTACAGCCAGACAGATACTGGGATAGATTAGTGCTTCATGCAGAGGATTGTGGGTGATTAGGGATTTAGCCTACCTGGTAAGGGCTCATCTGTGAGAGGGGAGAGCAACATGGAAGGAAAATCACAGATCATTGCAATGTTAATTTCCAGATTAGCTAAACACATGCATGATTTGATGACACATGGGATTTATAACACAGACGACACACTGAAATATTCCATGTATTGAAATCAACCGACTGACCACATGGATTGTCATTTAATGGTTTCAATATAAACAGAAATATTAAAGATTTGAATGCAAACGAATGTTCTGACTTAAGGCTGATGATACACGGGGCAACATTTTGAGCAATGTTGCCGGGCAACTTTGGCTAATGTTGCCATCAATGGGCAACCAGGTGAGACACAGGGCCCCGACCGATCTAAAGTATCCAGATAGAAATTTGTTACCCATTCTCAATGGGAAACTGCCCAAGAAACATTGCTCAAAAAGTTGCCCCGTGTATCATCAGCCTTAACGCAAGATAAGCTCCAACAACAGTTTGTGACATGAATGTGGGTAACCAAACAGCTGCTGGACCCCATTGATTTCCATAGTATGGACAAAAAAAAAAAAAAAAAAAAAAAAAAAGTTAATGAGCACCATAAACGGTTGGGTTACCCACATTCTTCAAAATGTCTTCTTTTACGTTCAACAGAAGAAAGTAACTCATACAGGTTTGAAACAACTTGAGGGTGAGTAAATGATGACAGAGTTTTCATTTTTGGGTGAACTATCCCTTTAAGAATGTTTACCCATATAGGCAGCTCATTAGGTTTAAGAACAAAGCCAAGATTTTCATTAGGGAGCTAATAGCTAAAGGCTAACCATCAACTTCTAATCTTAACAAAAACTAGTCACTATCTTATATGCTTTATTTATAAAGTTTAAACACCATTCAAATACCATTAAAAATGAATACTTTTATTCTGCAAGGATATATTTAATTGATCAAAAGCAACAGTAAAGACACTTATAATGTTACCAAAGATTTCTATTTCAAATAAAAGTTGTTATATTCATAAAAAAAATGTTTCCACAAAAATATTAAGCAGCACAACTGTTTTTAACACTGATAATAATAAGAAATGTTTCTTGAGCAGCAAATCAGTATATTAGAATGATTTCTGAAGATCATGTGACGCTGAAGACTGGAGTAATGACGTTGAAAATTCAGCTTTGATCACAGGAATAAATTACATTTGAAAAGATATTCAAATAGAAAACAGTTGTTTGAAATTGTAAACAAAAAATCACATTATTACTGTATTTTTGATCAAATAAATGCAGCCTTGGTGTGCAAAAGAGACTAAAATCAAAATCATTAAAAAATAACACCGACCCCAAAAGTTTTGCAGAATGGTGTATATGTATTACGTACTGCTGTAAATCTCAGTAAAACATATGGCATGACTTACTGCAGAGAGGGGATTCATCGGCGCCGTTGGGACAGTCTGGCGTGTTGTCGCACACCCTGCTGAGGTTAACACACACACTGTGTCCAGGGCACTGCCACTGCCAGCTGGGACAGCGGAACGGCGGCGTGGGACAGTCTCGCTCATCGCTGCCATCCCGACAGTCATTATCACCGTCACAAATCCAGCCACGGAAAACACAGTTCCCATTATCACAGCGGAACTGCGAGGTGGGGCACGTCCGCGGTGGGCACGCGTGGTGTTCGTCTGAGCCATCTTCACAGTCTGGATGCCCGTCACATTCCCAGTTCACAGGAACACAACTGCCGTCTGACTGGCACTGAAACTCACTCTCGTGGTGACACATGCCGGGCGGCCTAGTGGCTGGAAGGGTCGAAGGTCATGCTAGCTTAATATAAGATACATCATAATACAAGTTTCCTGAAGTTTATAATAAATGAGGATGAATCAAGAACATGTCTAGGTCATGTTTCACCCCAAAATCAAAATAATAATAATTTATTTTATAATGATCAAACTGAATTTTTCTTTAAAAAAAATGAAAGTGTACATTAATTGTATCATTTAATAACTACACTTACAGTATTATTGCTATTTGCATTCGTTTGTGTTAAAATGAAAGTGTACATTAATTGTATCATTTAATAACTACACTTACAGTATTATTGTTATTTGCATTCGTTTGTGTTATGTGGTTAAGATAATAGGGGTTGAGGGGGTGGGGGATTGGGAGGGAGAAAAGCATAATTGTGGATTACTAATTTTTGTATATATAAGATGTTGTATCTGCACAAAATGGCAATAAATATATTTGGGGAAAAAAAAAATGAAAGTTTTTTGTAGAATCTTTAGATTTTTTTTTTCACATTTATTTTCATAATTATTTTGTTCACCTTGCGCCCTAATTTTAATTACTGTAATGCAAAACATTTCACATTCTTAGTACTGTAGTGTAAATAAATGCAATAAGAATTATAATCTTATTTTAAAATAATGCATTTATGAAGTATTTGTTGTACCACATTTATTGTAAATAAAAAATGCTAATTTCAAATTTTTTTAAAATCATTGTTACAGTACTTGTTTTATACAGTTTTAAACAATTATAACAATGTAAATTTAATATGAATCACCATTGAGAATAATGGGAATTACACAACTATGTTTATAAAATTAAAAAAATATATAATTATAAAAAAACGAAACATCCAAAATAATGTCAAAATGCAAAATAATAATAATAATAATTATTATTATTATTTTCTTAAAATATGCAGCCTTTTCCCTCCATTTATCATTTTTATCTTTAGATTCTAGGGTGAACAGTGACCTGGAAATGTTTTTGTGAGATTCACCCATTTACATACTGTATATGTAATGCAATTTCCTAAACAATTATCATGGTATTACTGAAGATGATCAGAACTGAAAGACAAATTGAAGATTTATTTGTTTATACTTACGACAACCAGATTCATCGGAGCGATCGTTACAGTCAAACACCCCATCACATCGGTAGTAGGAGTTCACACACTGATGCCCATTTGCACACTTAAACTCATATGCTGTGCAGTTGTACACTGATGATCAGAAGAACAAGAATCACTCAGATCAAGAACAACAAGTCAACAACAAAAAATCAGTTTGATCTGATTTGAACTTCCATAAGAGATTTTTTTTAATACCGTTTATATTGTGAAATACACATTTTTGTCTTTATGTTGAAAAACTTTGTGAAGAATTTAAATGGTATTACCACATTTTTAATATATAAACCATTTTTATATAAACAATATGTACCGTTATGATGAAATGCAACAAAAGAGTTTGGTCCTGCATATAATGGACTCTTACCACAGCCCTGTTCATCCGCTCCGTCTGCACAATCTCTGTCTCCATCACACACGTAATTGGGGTCAATGCAGCGATGGTCCGGACACTGGAACTGACCAGGGTGGCATGTGCCAATAGAATCTAGAAAAAGAGACATCACAAGAAAAGTTCGATGCTCAGAAGATTAATGATACTTAATGGCATTATCAGTTATGTTTCATTCAGATGTTTCACAAGAATGTAAAGTTGAACAGCACAGAGCTCAGATCATTTGGTTAGAACAGAATTTCTGTTGAGAAATATTTTAGATCATTTTGAGACCTCTGACTATTTTAAATAAATGTAAAACATGCAGTCACAGGTGTCTGTTTAATGCCATTTTACTTATATTGCCTATATTGTATTTTGTATATTATTTATATATTTGAAAATTCTCAATGAATTTATAGACACTTCGATCAACAGTGCCCAAGGTGTTAATTTAGTATCACTGATATACTATTATAGTTTTTGATAATACTTTAATTGTATTTTTATATTTTCTGTTTTCAGTTTAATTTCAAAGATTTAATAGTTTTGTTGTGTTTTTGTCATTTTTATTCGTTTAAAAAAAAAAATATGTCTATGGGTCAAAGACATTAAGATGTCCGCATCAAAAGAAATTTACAAAAGTGATTTTATGTCCATAGAAAGCACATTAAATGCAAGTAAAGTTTTTGGAGAATAAAATGTCAAAATTTGGTTGAAATAATGTTACATTGTCATTCAGTGTAACACAATATTTATGTAAAAATTCAAACAACATGATATAAAAGAATAAGGGAGCATATTAAATTTGATTGTGTTTTAAATGAGTAAAAAAAATCTGACTGACAAATGGGCAAAACCTAGGATAGTGGCAAATTTAAAAAATGTAAAATTACAACTAATTAGTATTTGGGGTGAAAGTAATTAGTCTTTTCATATGTTATACATTGATTTTTGTTGTAAATATGCCTGACAAGATTGTTACACTGAATGACATTTTAGTGGGTCTCTTCTGTAAATCAGGGAAAAATGTATGATATTTATTTTTTGCTCAGGAAAACAAAAACAAAATTGCAATTAAATTAAACAGAATTTTTTTAAATTTTTTTTTGGGGGGGGGAACAACAACAACAATTTAAAGCAGTATTACACTTATTGTTTTTATGCTTAAACCCTTTTTCATCTTTGACTCCTATATATTTCAATGATACTAATATTTTATTTTATATATAATTTTTTTATTCATTTTAGTTCATTTAGTTTATATTAGTACTTCAATTTATGAAGCTAAGCGAAAATAAGAAAAGTTGCCTTTGCAACAAGCAGAAATAAAGTAAGTTTAATTTTTTCAATTTCATTTGATTTCAGATCAAGTTTATTCTATGTCAAGTAATGAAAATGTTTTTTTTTATGGTTATGGTTTCAGCTAACTATAATATCCCTGGGTCTCACCACAGTTGTTCTCATCGGATCCGTCTCCGCAGTCATTGTCGGTGTCACAGAGCCATGTGCGGGGGATGCAGTGATGGTTGGTGCAGCTGAACTGGTCAGCCTGGCAAGTGCCGGGGGTCTGGGTGGGACACTCCCTCTCGTCACTGCCATCAAAACAGTCATTGTGTCCGTCGCAGTGCCAGCTTCTGGGCACACAGCGCTGATTGGCACAGGTGAAGGCAATGGGCGAGCATGTGTTATCTGTGAGCCAGCAGAGTGAGGAAAAAATGAACACATTTATTTTCATAAACGTGAAAATAAATCACTCTTCAAGTGATAAAACCTTTTAAAATCTCATTAAAACATCAAAAATCTCATAGAAATGCCTGCATTCTTTTAACTCAAAGAGTAGAGCATGGCGCTAGCAACGCCAAGATCATGGGTTTTGATTCTCTGAGAATGCATGACGCAATGTAACTGCATGATGTGAATGTAATTTGCTTTGGTTGAATTTATATTTATTGCCATCTTAGCTTCTCTAGTTTTAAGACATGTATGAAGTGTTTTGGTAGTTTTAGTGCAAAACACTTCATACACTACTCCTAAATGCAATGTAGAACTGCAACGATGTGTATCGTGAAAAGCACTATACAAATAAACATGAATTGAACTTAATTGAATTTTGGATGTTAAATTTACTGCTGTGCCAAGCTGAAAGTTGGTAAGAGGAACTGTGTGAAGAGCTTTGGAAAAGTAACCTAATCAATGAAAACTGTGTCCTACCGATTGCTCATTGCTACCTGCTTATCAGCACATGAATATTTGAATGAAATATAAATATAAAACGTTACTATTAGTGCCACAGTTGGCCTCATCGCTGTTGTCATGACAGTCATCGACGCCGTCACATTGGTAGCTCTGGGGGACACACTTCCCATTAGTGCATGAGAAGGAGTTGGAGCCACACTGGAGGGTCGGCGGCTCATTGGACGGATCATCCACACACGTCTGCTGATTCGCTTCCAGCTTCATTCCATATGGACAGCCACACACTCGCTGGGAGTACGGCGCTGGGAAACAGAAATTACTGCAGTCTCCATTTGGGTTTGTTTGCCTGTTGCAGAAGTTAGATCCTGTTGGGGGTAAAAAGCAATGCGCATTGATCATTCAACTATATTGCAACCACATTTGATACATTTGGATAAATAGCCCTAATACCTTTGTGGAGACATTACATTCAATGCCAAATTGAGTAAATTAATCAATAG
Organism: Sinocyclocheilus anshuiensis; assembly: GCF_001515605.1. Classification (NCBI taxonomy): domain Eukaryota; kingdom Metazoa; phylum Chordata; class Actinopteri; order Cypriniformes; family Cyprinidae; genus Sinocyclocheilus; species Sinocyclocheilus anshuiensis. The sequence continues at coordinate 125,849 of NW_015557128.1, read as the reverse complement.
AAAGTGAGCCTCACCAATCTGAGAATCAGCATTGAAGGATTTGACATGCATGATGTGGCTGATCCCTTGACGAATGATCATCATCTCCCCTCCGTCTGTTTTACGGACCCTCACGATTCCACCCAGCCGCCAGTCGGTGAAGTACACATAACCTGGACCAGCAAACTTCATTAATGTAATCAAACAGGCCATCTCTGAGAAATACCAGTTCATGAACTCTGACTTCTGCCCTTTTATCTTTCAGCACCGAACAGACGAACTACACTGAAGTTTAAGAAAGCCGTGTAGTGACCCTCATTTCACAGATACCAGACGTGACTATCCATCATCAAAGAAGAGGCCATCGAGACTAACATGATTAGGATGACATTGAGATGATGACAGACATCGATGAACAGCAAAATTAACATTTCGTCAGTCAGTGGGTTTAAATTAGACTGCTTTCTAAAAGTCAGCCACATCTCAGTGTAGATAGATATACAGATACAACAGATACAGAATGATACAACAATAGACAGACAGACAGGAAGAATGATACACTGGTAGATAGATAGATAGATAGATAGATAGATAGATAGATAGATAGATAGATAGATAGATAGAATTTCTCATGTTCCCCTGCTAGCTGATTACTTCCAGATTTTAGTTCTGCTTCAGCGAAGATGAGCTGCACGGCACACTTTTTGTCAGCCATGGTTAAGATGCGGATTGACACACGAGCCGTCCGGAGATGTGCTGTATAATCACGGTCAAAGGAGGAAAAGAGCGGGAGAGCCACCAGCCAATCATCATATGAAAATAGATGTGACGTTAAATCATAAAACGCTAGACTACACATGCAGACGTACACGAGTGTGTGCTTTGATATGAAATTGCATGAAAAAGTGATGCGTGTCATTTTTTTGCAGGGTGAACTATAAGTCACTTGCGGATTGATACTGAAGAGTGTAAACACTTGCTCTGTACCTATTTATTTCAGCCTGACACAGCAACATGAGTGTGATTTTTTTGGGATGGGTTGATCTGTTTGTCCGACCAAGCAGAGACGGGCAAGTGTGTTTGGGGAATCATTATTTTTGATGTCATTTTGGTGAACACAAAATTCAGAATTGAATTGACAATGCAAGAAAGAATGATAGATAGATAGATAGATAGATAGAGCGATTGAACGATAGATAGATAGATAGATAGAGCGATTGAACGATAGATAGATAGATAGAGCGATTGAACGATAGATAGATAGAGCGATAGAGCGATTGAACGATAGATATAGATAGATAGATAGATAGAGCGATTGAACGATAGACAGACAGACAGACAGATTGAACGATAGATAGATAGAGCGATAGAACGATAGATAGATAGAGCAATTGAACGATAGATACAGCGATAGAGTGATTGAACGATAGATAGATAGAGCGATAGAGGATAGATAGATAGATAGACAGACAGACAGATAGATAGATAGATAGATAGATAGATAGATAGATAGATAGATAGATAGATAGATAGATACTGATAAACTCACCTCCAAAAATAGTAAGTCCAAACGGATGGGAGATCTGAGTGATGCGATTCAAAGACAACCTGTTTTGTCCATCAAAGTTGCTGTGCTCGATCTTATCAAAGAAGGCGTCCACCCAATACAGCCGCATGGCACTGAGAGGCAGAGACACGGTCAAGAGGAGAGCGTTTTAGACCAATGCTGAGAAACTTATGTCAGATCATGATTTAAGGAGATTAGGAGCGAACACGCTATTGAATGCACAACAAAACCAATAATGATGAGTCACGGCTTTAGGAAGCCATCGAAGTTAAACCAAAGAATTATGAATTAAACAGGAATGGGTTATTGTTTGTGGTATTATGAGCACAACTGAATGCTGTATTGTTGTGGTTTCATTCTGGGAACTGTACAGTAACTCACCTCCAGTCAATGGCCAAGCCATTGGGCCAGCCGAGAGTGGTGTTTACAATCGACTGAGCATGTGACCCATCACCCCAGGCCCGCATAATCTTTGCAGGACGGTACCAGTCAGTCCAGAAAATATAACTGCCGAGCACAAAGACACACACATGGCTTTAAAAGAAATAGTTCATTCAAAAATAAACATTCTGTCATCATTCTTTCATACTCATGACAATTATTATTATTATTATTTTTTATTTCCTCAGATGAACACAAGCTTCTTTACAAGCAATTATAATGAATGGCCACTAGAGCTTTTATGCTTCAAAAGGACGCAGTCACCTTAAATGTATATATACACTACCATTCAAAAGTTTGGGTTTGGTAAGATTATTTAAAATGTTTTTAAAAGAAGTCTCTTATGCTTACCAAGGCTGCATTTATTTGATAAAAATACAGTAAAAAAAAAAGTAATATTGTGAAATATGATTAAAATTTAAAATGTTTTCTGTTTTAATATATTTTGAACTTTAATTCATTAATAATATTTTTCAGGATTCTTTGATGAATATAAAGTTCAAAAGAACAGCATTTATTTGAAATAGAAATTGTTTGTTACACATTAATTGTATTAGCTGTCACTTTTCATTAATTTAATGTATCTTTGCTGAATAAAACTATTATTTTCTTCCAAAAAATACTTTTGAACAGTAGTGTG